>NW_027499070.1:0-123478 GCF_021521415.1 Bidens hawaiensis | reverse complement strand
CACAATAAAATTCACCGATTCCTCATCCAGCTCGTGTATGTCCTTCATCTCCAAATATGGCTTCAGTCTATAGCCATTTACCAATTGTCTCAAATGATCATCAAAGTCTTCAATCCCGTACTGACCATGATTCCCGACTCCTACAATCAAATACGGGCCCATCCTCTTACTTTTCAACTTACCCGGGAAGAGCTTCATCCTTGTGTTGTAAAACCACACTCGTTAACCAACTTCAAAATTCTTCAGCCGGATGTTAGCATCATGGACTTTTTTCATCTTCGCCTTGTAAGCGAACGCGCAATCGTGGGCCTCGTCTCTCAACTCCTCGATCTCGCACAAAGCCAATTTTCTCGCCTTACCTGCATCATCATAATCCATATTAACCTGTTTAGTAGACCAAAACGCCCTTTGTACAATTTCGACCGGTAGATGGCAATCCTTTCCATACAAAAGTCTATAAGGAGTGGTTCCAATTGGCATTTTATAAGCGGTTCGGTAGGCCCATAGGGCATCGGTCAACTTAGTTGACCAATCCTTTCGGTCCGCCGAATAGTTTTCTGTAAAATCAGTTTGATTTGCCTATTGGAAACGTCAACTTGTCCACTCGTTTGTGGATGGTAAGGAGTTTCAATCCTATGATCAACACCATATCGTTTAAGCAATTTCCCGAATTTAAAATTTTTAAAGTGAGATCCCCCTTCACTGATGGTTCGGGGGACTCCAAATCTCGAAAAAATATTATTTTGAACAAAATTGCAAACGACTATGTGATCATTTGTCCTAGTGGCTATCGCTTCAACCCATTTAGAAATGTAATCGACGGCCACTAGGATATACAAATTACCGTGTTAATTCGGAAACGGGCCCATGAAGTCGATCCCCCAGACATCAAAAATGTCAACAACTAGGATCGGGTTCAAGGGTATCTCGTCCCTCTTAGAAATACTCCCGAGTTGTTGACACTTTAAACAGTGTGTCGCGAACTCGTGAGCATCCTTAAACACTGAAGGCCAAAAGAAACCACCCGTTAAAACTTTTCGAGCGGTTTTCTGGCCACTAAAATGACCACCACACGCAGACGAATGTGCATGTTCCAATACCAATCTGACATCCTGCTCGGGTATGCATCGTCTGATCATCTGATCAGCACCAATTTTGAACAAATCTGGGTCATCCCAAATGTATTGTTTAGCTTGGGACATCAACTATTTCTTCTTTCTCCTTGGCCAATGCTCTGGCAAATCACCTACAACTTTAAAATTAACAATATGAGCAAACCAGGGATTTTGTAAAACTGCCAGAATATGCTCATCCGGGAAGGACTCGTTAATGGGCCCATCTGTGTCCCCATTTTCCACCATAATTCGGGACAAGTGATCTGCAACAACATTTTCACTCTCTTTCTTGTCCCAAATCTCCAGATCAAATTTCTGCAGCAGCAAAACCCATATGATAAGCTTCGGTTTTGCATCCTTTTTATCTATAAGGTACCTAACTGCAGAATGGTCAGAATAAATGATTACTTTACTTCCCCAAATATATGACCTGAATTTATCTAGAGCATATACTACTGCCAGTAACTCTTTCTCAGTTGTTGTGTAATTCAATTGTGAATCTGAGAGAGTTTTACTCGCATAGTATATAGCAACGGGTTTCTAGTCAACCCGTTGACCCAAAACAGCCTCGACCGCATAATCACTTGCATCACACATTATTTCAAAAGGTAAACTCCAATCAGGTGATTGCAAAATCGGGGCTTCAACTAATTTCAATTTCGATATGTCAAAGGCCTTAGCACATTCATCGTTAAAATCAAACGAGGCATCCTTAAGCAATAAATTACATAAAGGTTTGGTAATGTCACTAAAACCCTTAATAAACCGTCTATAAAAACCGGCATGCCCCAAAAACGATCTAATGCCTTTGGCATTGGTGGGATGAGGTAGAGTAGAAATGACTTGGACCTTAGCCCGGTCCACCTCGATCCCACGACTCGACACAACATGGCCCAATACAATTCCCTCTTGGACCATAAAATGGCTCTTTTCCTAACTAAGAACCAAGTTCGTTTCGACACATCTTTTCAAAACTCTTTCGAGTTGATTTAAACATGACTCGAAAGATGTGCCGAAAATAAAAAAATCATCCATAAAAATTTCCAAAGACTCCCCCACCATATCTGAAAAGATACTCATCATGCACCCTTGAAATGTGTCGAGGGCGTTACATAACCCGAATGGCATTCTCCTAAACGCGAATGTGCCATACGGGCATGTAAACGTGGTCTAAAAAGCAATAAAATTTCTGGTTATACCCGGAATAGCTATCTGGTTATACCCGGAATACCCATCTAAAAAGCAATAAAATTTCTAACCAGATAGCTTTTCCACAATTTGATAGATAAACGGAAGCGGAAAGTGATCTTTCGATGTTGCCGCATTCAGTTTTCGATAATCAATACAAATGCGCCACCCGGGTGGCGACCTCGTTACCTGAGTCGTCCTTGACGACTTGGATGCCCGCCTTTTCGGTACTGTCTGTGTCAGGCTCACCCATGTGATGTTTGATATGGTAAATATAATGCCAGTATCCAACCATTTCAGCACTTCTTTCTTCACCACTTCCCTCATATTCGATTTAACCTCCGCTGAGCATCATGTGCGGGTTTGACAGTCGGATCTGTTAAGATTTTGTGCATCACAATTGAGGGACTGATTCCCTTCAAATCCGCTATCGTCCATCCGATTGCTTCCTTTTTCGCAACCAGCACCGCCATCAAAACGTTTTCCTGTTCAAAAGATAATTTAGAAGCTATAATAACAGGTAATGTATTATTCTTACCAAGAAAAGCATATTTTAAATGCTTTGGGAGCTCTTTCAGCTCGACTTTCGGTGCTTCCAGCATTGACGGTTTCAACCCGGTATCAATCTTCTCGGGAAGCGGTTCCACCTGAACTGACCATGGTGGGCGGTCTCCTCGCACAGCTACGATCTCCTTCTATTTTTACTCCTCTTCCATCAACTTGTCTGTTTCCATCAGTAACCTGTAAAACAAAAAACACGTCTCCACTATGCCATCTATGCTGACGACAGAGTCATATAGCGGGATGCACTCGTCATTGACATCAGCCATATAGCATTCGTCATCGACCGGAGAATTATCTCCACGTGTTAAAACATTAGTCCTCAGCTTACGGTTACCGAATGTCATGTCAACAGTACCATTTCTACAATTAATGTTGGCATTTACGGTAGCCAAAAATGGTGTACCGAGGATAACCGTAGGCTGTTTGGTCCTTTCACCCGAAACATAATCGAGGACCAAAATGTCAACTGGAAAGTAAAAGTCTTCCACCTTGATGATAACATCAGTAAATATTCCTCGGGGAAGTTTCGGTGTCTGGTCAGCCAAGACAACCTTGGTGGCAACCACACGAAGCGGGCCAAAGTCATACTGATCGTATAGACTTCCCGGGAGAATACTGATGCTAGCTCCAAGATCTAGAAGCGCCCGAGTCATTTTAAAATCACCTACTTGAATGGGTATAATGGGCGTTCCCGGATCTTGTAGCTTGGGTGGAAGAGCACCCGAAAGAATTGCATTCACATTATCGGTAAAATCAAGCTGTTTAGGAATCTTATGATTCCTTTTCCGTGTGCACAGTTCTTTCAAGTACTTAGCATAGGCGGGAATTTGTTTTATGGCATCTAAAAGAGGAATATTAATTTTTACTTGTTTAAATGTTTCCCACATTTCTTCTTGTTGCGGGCCTCGTTTTGATGCCATCTTCGCCTTCGATGGCGCCAACAAAGCATCGGGATATGGAACAGTTCTCACATTTTCCTTATCCTTAGAGTTGGGGTGTCATACTTCGGAACCGATTTATTAATTTTAGTTTCATTTTTATTAGATTCATTTAAATTTATCGGTTCCGGCTCGTCATCACTGACGAGATTTTCATCAATCTCTTCCACCACCCCCTCAACCAATGATGGTGGAATCCCAACCTTCTTCTTATCATATTTCTTACCATTACGTAAAATACTTACATGATTGACGTGCTTTTTCGAACTTGAACTATGATGATTCGGGTTAACTGTGGTGTCGCTCGGGAGTTGGCCCACATTTTTCCGTAATTTCGCTATGTCTGAAGCGAGCTGACCGATTTGCTTCATCATTGACTCTGACGATTTATCCCGTAACTCGAACTGTTGCTTCGTCTCGGCCTTTTGCTCAGTCATAACCTTCAACAATGCATCCAACTTCGAGTGCACCGACTCATCCAAATTTCCCGAGGACCCTTTCTGCTGGTCCTGATTACCCGAAGAATTTCCACCCCGGTTACCATCTCTGTTATACCCCCGATTCTGATTATAAGAACCCTGCTGTTAAACGCTCTGGCGGTAATTACCCTGCGATATGTTCTGGCTCGATCCCTGGAAGTTCGGGTTCAACTGAGAAGACGCGTTCCCGTAACGAAAGTTTGGGTGGTTCCTCAGGCCAGGGTGATATGTGTTCGAATTGAACCCTTGGCCTTTGTAATCCCCGTAAGCATAATTAACCTCCTCGGTATCATCCTCCTCGTCATGATAAAACTCAGGGGAATTTTCTGCTTTACGGCCGAGTTCACCACAATCGTCACAAACCGGGAATTTAACACTAACTTTCTCGACCTCTTTCTTTGTCACACCCCCGTCTAGGGCCTAGGAGCGTGACTCAATAGTTGGTATCGTAATTGTAAATAAATTAGAGTTACGTTTAATTGCAGAAGACTTATAAAACTTTAAGGATCGAAAGTGTAAAATATATTCAAAAGACGGGATTATAACACCCGCTTAAGTTACAAAATATTTATGTATTTAATAATTACAAACCACCATGTTTATATATTAAGTTACAAAAGAAACCCGAGCCATCGGATATATCAGTAGCACATCGATATTCCAAGTGCTAATCTTGTTCACCTGCAAAATGTAATAAAATACGTCAGCATCGAATGCTGGTGAACACGCTAACGCAAAAATAACTCTTTTACTTTATTATGCCTCGAGACTACGCCTGCCTCGGCCCAACGTGGCTTAGGAATAACCAAGTCAAATAACACATTATAAACTAGAGCCTCTACACTAGGTCACCTCACAAACACCGCAGCGTTCGACTTCATTAAGTATCCGTAAATATACACATATGGTTGTACTCCCTACAGGAGAGCGTCCTACGACCAAGGGTGGTGCGATCATGCCCATACATCGCATAGTACCACCTATGTAAGGATCCAGACATATGTATACCACAGCCTGAGGGCTAGGTTTATACCCATAGTTATAACGGTTTTAGGAACACATAATTCCTTGTAAACAATTTCATATAACAAGTTGACTCTTTTGAAAACAAGTTTAAAAGTTTGGGGGCGTATTCACCTTATCTCTTTAGGATCGGCTTCACTTACCGTCCAAGGGTCTTTCCCTTTCTTTTATCTCGAACTTATAGTTACGAGTATAAATATTTGTTAGTCGGATACACGATCCGGCTTAAGACCTTTAGTCTTATATCTCAATCCTCGATTGAACCTCTAGTTCAATTCTTATTTACTTGAAAACCACTTGTTTAAAAGTAAATTATAAACCTTTAGTTTATATTAAAAACCCGACGTTTCTTCTTCTCCAAGAAACGTAATCTTTTATTATTTAAGAATACTCTTTATTCATTAAATAATATTTTCATAACAATATAATCATATATACTTACACACACATATATGTTATCACTATATTCATCAATCATATTTTCATTCATTTCTTTGTTACGTTTTCTTTTCTTTTATCGAGGCATCGAGTATAACCTCGACTTAAGGCTTAAGCCTTGGATACAATATTGAATTATATTGAATTCATCATTACGCCTAACCTTAACGGCGTATGGAAACTCTAGGGACTTGAGCAGCACTCTGACGCCGCTTCTCTTTTCTCGACACACAAATCGAGGAACACCAAACTTCAACACCCGTTGGCACGAACTTCAAGACTCATTGCCATTACTACAAACACCTCTTTGGTATGTGGGTGGAGGGTTGGCAAGTACTTCGAGGAAACGTTATACACAAACGAAGGATCGTGGCACGCTTATCAAGGCAAATAGTTTATCGTTTCTAAAGAGAGGTTAGAGAGAAGTGAGAGCTGTGTTTGGGATGCCTGGAGTGAGATCCCATGGCCGCTATTTATAGACTTCAAATTGGGTCCCATCGCGGTACGCGATGGGTGCTTCAGCAGACCTAACGCGTACCGCGATATAGGTCTGCTGACGCAGATCGTAGACCTGCCACGTGTTGACACGTGGCAGGCGCCGCTCCATGTGGCGACACGTGGCGGCAGTGTTGCCACGTGTGACACGTGGCGGCAGTGTTGCCACGTGGTGACACGTGGCAGCACATGGTGCCACCGTGTGCCACGCGGCACACGTGTCACACGTTGTCAGACACCCCATCTTGGTACGCGATGGGAGTCTCTTCTGACTCATCGCGTAGCGCGATGGGTCAGGAAAATAGAATTTTCATTTTTAACCCTCCAGTTTGGATTTTGCCAATTTAATCCCTAGACTTTGGAAAGTTGATACGTTGAACTCGAAATTTTCACGATGTTACATCCTCCCCACCTTGAAACAAATCTCGTCCTCGAGATTGCTTTATTCGAACAAGTGTGGGTATTTTCTTTATATTTCTGATTCGAGTTCCCAAGTATATTCAGGCCCTCTACGCAAGTCCCATTTAACTTTCACAATTTTCAAAGTTTTTCTTTTCAATTTCTTTGTTTTCAAATCTTCAATTTTAATTGGACGTTCTACAAATTTTAAATTTTCGTTTATTTCTACGTCTTTCAATGGCACAGCCAAAGATTCATCGGTCAAACATTTACGCAGGTTCGAAATATGGAACACATCATATATTCCTTGCATTTCCTCAGGCAGTCTCAATCGGTATGCAACATTGCCAACTCGTTCGAGTACCTCAAAAGGTCCAACGAATCGAGGACTCAATTTTCCTTTCTTACCGAAGCAAACAATGCCTTTCCAATGCGAGACTTTTAATAACACTTTGTCACCGACATTGAATTCTAATGGCTTACGGCGGACATCGGCGTAACTCTTTTGACGATCACGCGCCGTCTTAAGTCGTTCTTGGATTTGGAGAACTTTGTCGGTGGTTTCTTGGACAATCTCGGGTCCAGACAACTTATTGTCTCCGGTTCAGACCAACACACGGGCGTTCTACACTTTCGACCATATAACGCCTCGAATGGTGTGGCTTGAATACTTGTGTGATAACTATTGTTATACGAAAATTCCATTAAGGGTAAGTGGTCGTCCCAACTTCCACCTAAATCGAAAACACAAGCCCGAAGCATGTCTTCCAACGTTTGAATCTTCCTTTCGCTTTGCCCATCGGTTTGTGGATGATAGGCTGTGCTAAGGTTCAACTTTGTACCAAGAGCTTGTTGGAAGCTTTTCCAGAAGTGAGATGTAAAACGACTATCTCGATCAGATATTATAGATAGCGGTACTCCATGCAAAGCAAAGATGTTGTTCACATAAATATGCACAAGTCTATCCATAGAGTACGACTCATTGATGGGTATAAAGTGTGCGGATTTTGTTAGTCGATCCACAATCACCCATATAGCGTTATGTTGTCGAGTCGTCTTCGGGAGTTTGGTAATGAAATCCATAGTGATTAACTCCCATTTCCAAACAGGAAGTTCGGGTTGCTGAAGCAATCCCGAAGGCTTTTGGTGTTAAGCCTTAACTTTTAAACAAGTTAAACATTTCGCAACATGCGAAGCGACATCCCTTTTCATCCCATTCCACCAATAATTTGCTTTAAGATTTTGATACATCTTATCGCTTCCGGGATGCATCATGTACTTAGACTTGTGAGCTTCGCTCAAAATTTTCTCACGCAAACCTCCAACGATTGGTACCCAAATCCGATTTCCCATTCTAAGGATACCATCATTACCTTTGACTAACAAATCAATGGTACCATTACGCTTTTCGTCAGAGATTTGGTTTTCATTAATAGCTTGAGTTTGAGCTAACTTGATTTGCTCGATAAGATCAATTTGGAGCTCTAAACTCAACGCTCGAACTCTTTTTGGTTTCTCGTGTTCTTTACGACTTAAGGCATCGGCTACAACGTTAGCCTTGCCTTCATGATAAACAATTTCGCAATCATAGTCGTTGAGCGTTTCCATCCATCGCCGTTGGTGCATGTTGAGCTCTTTTTGATCAAAGATATGTTTCAAGCTTTTATGATTAGTGTACACGGTAAATCTTACTCCATAGAGATAGTGCCTCCATATCTTAAGTGCAAAGATTATGGCGCCTAACTCTAGATCGTGGGTCGTGTAGTTCTTTTCGTGTACCTTGAGTTGACGAGAGGCGTAGGCGATTACTTTCTTGCCTTGCATTAGTACACATCCCAAACCCGAGTGAGATGCGTCACTAAAGACTACAAAATCCTCAGTACCTTCTAGCAAAGCCAAGATAGGTGCTTGAGTGAGCTTTTGTTTAAGTATATCGAACGCCTCTTGTTGCTTCGTTCCCCATTCATATTTGATATTTTTACAAGTTAAGGAAGTTAAGGGAACGGCGATTCGAGAAAAGTTCTCGATGAACCTACGGTAATAGCCGGCCAAACCTAAGAAACTTCGGATCTCAGTTGGCGACTTAGGTACCTCCCACTTAGAGATAGCTTCAATCTTAGGGGGGTCCACTTGAATACTGCTAACGTTAATGACTTGACCAAGAAATTGCACTTCGTGTAACCAGAACTCGCATTTCGAGAACTTGGCGTACAACTTCTCAGTTCTAAGAATTTCAAGCAAAGTTCGAAGGTGAACTTCATGATCAGCCTTTGACTTAGAGTAAATAAGTATGTCGTCGATAAAGACAATAACAAATTTATCCAAGTAAGGCTTACAAATACGGTTCATCATGTCCATGAACGCGGCCGGAGCATTAGTAAGTCCAAATGGCATAATTGTGAACTCATAATGTCCATACCTTGTTCGAAAAGCAGTCTTCAGAATATCTTCGGATTGAACTTTGAGTTGGTGATAGCCGGAGCGAAGATCGATTTTTGAAAAATAGCTAGCACCTTGAAGTTGGTCGAAAAGATCATCAATTCAAGGGAGTGGATAACGGTTTTTGATTGTAACTTTGTTCAACACACGATAATCGATACACATTCGCATGGAACCATCCTTCTTCTTGACGAATAGAATTGGCGCTCCCCAAGGCGACGAACTTGGTCGAATAAAACATTTCTCTAAAAGCTCATCGAGCTGTTTCTTCAACTCTTTCATTCAGTCGGCGCTAAATGATACGGAGCTTTGGTGATCGGAGCAGTACCAGGAATAAGATCGATCCTAAACTCTACTTCACGATCGGGAGGGATTCCAGGAAGTTCATCAGGAAAGACGTCAGAAAAGTCAGAAACGATAGGAACGCCTTTGATTTCTTTTGGCTTTGATTTAGACTCTTGAGTGACGTAGGCCATGAATGCGAAGCAACCTTGATTCAAACATTTTTTAGCCCTAATCATAGAAATTATGCTAACTTGGCCAGCGTCTTTGTCCCCTTCAATTCGAATCTTTCGTTTATCGGGGGCTTGAAGTTCAATAGTTTTGTTATTGCAAATGATACGAGCATGGTTATCGGATAACCAATCCATACCAAGTACAATATCAAAACCAGCCAGGCTCATAGGTAACAAACAAATAGGCAGAATATAACCAGCTAAAAGAATTTTTCCGTTTTCAAGGGCTTCGGAGATCTTAACGATTTCGCCACTAGCAGTCTCGACGCTTAGAGTTTTATCTAATTTTGTTAATGGTTCGTTTAATAGACTACAGAAATTATAATCTATAAAACTAAAATTCGCACCTGATTCAAATAAAACTCTAGCATAGGTGTCGTTGACTAGAAACGTACCGGTTATTGTTTCCGGTACATCAGCAGCCCTTTTTGTGTCGAGTACGAAGACTCGAGCGTTTCCCTTTTTGTTCTGTCCACTTCCACCTTCACCACCAGCAGCAGGCTTTTCTTTGGGCACTCAAAACTCAGATGGCCCATCTCCTTGCAATTAAAGCAAGTCATCTTCTTCTTCCAACAATTAGCAGCATCATGTCCCGTACGATTACAGGACTCCCAGACTTTAGGAGACGGGGCGAAATTGTTGGAATTACGTATGCCCGAGACACATACTTATACTAATGTGGCTAACTGTGTTTGATCCAAGTCGGGTCATACCCAATAACAAGCTAGACAACACCAAATGTATTCTTTAATGATTTGATCATTTAAACGAATACCGAACACTACGTGTTTAGAAAATTGGTTTTCTAAACAAACACACTTGAGGATTTAAATAAATTATCTGGATAATTTGTTTATATAAATTAATTATTTAATTGGTTAAATAATTACATAAATGTATGTGCATTTTATAAAATGAGTTTTATAAAATAATTGGAGATGTTTTAAATGGTTAAAACAAAACAAAAAAAAAAAAAAAAAAAAATAAAATTATATCAAAACCGGCCACCCCATGTGGGTGGAAGGTTTGTCCTTTTATGCCTTGTCTCCATGTGATGACAACTTTATCCATCTCCAATAAGATTACATGCATTTTGGGGTCTTGAGTGTGTGCATTATTATTCAAATTTTGAATCAAGAAAACCTATCTATCTCTCTCTCAAACTCACGGCCAAAGAGGGGATTTTGGGAGAGCTTGGTGAGCTTGTTTAAGTGTTCATAAATCCTAGCAATCAAATTGGTGTTGTCACAAATAGCTTGGGGTATCACTATCTTGAGGTCTTCTTCTTTGGAGGCTTGCCATTCATCCACCATCATCTTCAATATCTTACTTATTCTTCTAAAGGTAGAAGAAGGTACATTTACATTTTGTGAGCATTTTTGTTCTTGTAATATTGATCCTTGGCTTTGGGTTTTAGTTTTACATAATGGTATGTTCAATAACAAGTCTTAAAATATAAGCTTCCGTTGCGTTTTCTAGTTAAATGTGGTTAACTTGACTTTGATAAACTTGTATAAAACCCAACAATGGCATCAAGAGCCGGTTACAAGGACTTATGCTTCTTACATGTTCGTAGATTTCGGGTTTTTCATGGGTGAAAAAGGGGTCCGAAATTTTGGTGGATTTAACCCCCATGGTTTTGTAAGATCTTGACATGCATGGAAAGATCTTAGGAAACCATTATTAACATTTGCATGTTGAAAATTGTAAAATTTTGGGGGGGGGGTTTGGGCCGTAGCCTCTTGGGGGGGGGGGGGCCGATTCCTTTGATGTTTTTGGGCAATGGTTGCTTAGGTTGCATGCTTAGAACATTTGGTATGTTTGGATGTGTCATAACCGAAACCGAGACCTTGGATGTGTTGATTGTTGTTATGTGTATGTTGGTTATATTTATTATTCAATATGGTTGTAATAATTCATATTTTAGGCTTATGTAATTTATTTATTCATAAGTTGGTATGTAATAAATAGATTAGTTGCATTTTCTTTTTTTTAGAAAAATATGTATTAGGATACATTTTGTAAAAATTGAAGATGCAAGAATTGGTGGATTTGGGCCTTGGACCAAATTTTGGGCTTGTTGGGCCTCACCGGCCCATCATGGGATTCAAGCCCATTAGGCCCATAAATTTCACTCTTGGGCCCAAGAAGACTTTTGGAAGTTTGGAGCCCATTTACAAGCCCAACAAGAACACAACAACTTGGAAAGGATACTTGAAGCATTTGGATGCAAGATCAAGTGGGAGTCAACATTCCATCCTTGTGTCATGTTTTGTCCCTTAGGTGAGACTTATGACCTATACTTGTTTCGGCTAACAAGTATGGTCAAACTTAGCGGTTCTCGGTTATGACTATATTTTGCATGTATGCTTGGTTGTTTGTTTTACTTTATGTAATGTGTGGTTGATAGATATTAGGATATCCAAACCGTCACATAGGAACGACAACTAGCATAAAACGGGTTCTATATATATTTGGTAATATCGCGTCAATTAGTTAATAAAATGGGTTTATTAAAACTAAGCGATTACTCACATATAATAAAATTGGTTTTATTATAACTTGAACCTTGAAAATTGGTTTTCAAAATCGCCATATTACTAAATGCATGTTAGGATATGGCATAATGTTTTTCAAACTAGAATATTGGAAAACTTAAAATCCCTTTTTCATAATAACCAAGGAAACAAGTCTTACACCATCCTTTTGTATGACACTTAACGTATTAGGGAACTTTAAATGGGATAAAGGTCACCTAACCATTTTGAGCAAACTAATATACTTAGGGTAATATTAACATATTTGTGGGATAAAGGTCACCTAACCACTTGTATGTTAATCTTACATGTTTATACAAGTAGGACAACTTGAATTGGAAACCATGTGATAAAGGTCACCTAAGCATGGGGATCTAATGGTGTTGATGGGATAAACATGCCAACACGAAATAAGGATTTCGAATGGTCCCATACCTCTAGAAGTTGCAAAAGGTTGCAATTGTCAAGGTTGACTACCTTGTTAAATCAAATAACGGGATAAAGGTCACCTAACCGAAATTTGATTTATCGTTGGTTTCTAGAATTTAATTATTATTTTAAAATTTGGAATAAAAGGGTATTAATAATTAAATTATTTATAATACTAAAATAGAACTTTGTTAAATTTTGTAGATGGCCGCTAACAATGCAAACACCTCTACCCATAACACCCGTAACCTATCCTTAAGAACCATCCTTGAAAAGGATCGTCTAAACCATAATAACTTTATGGATTGGTATCGCAACTTGAGAATAGTTCTCAAGCAAGAAGAGATATCATATGTCTTAGACGATCCCATTCCCGACGAGCCTAACGTGGAAGATGAGGAGGCTTATAACGATTGGGTCAACTACACCAAAGATTCGGTGCAAGCCTCTTGCCTCATGTTAGCGACTATGATTCCCGAAATTCAAAAGGATTTCGAGCATCATGGGGCATACGACATGATAACTCAATTGAAGGAAATGTTCCTTCAACAAGCTAGAGCGGAACGTTTCGAAACGGTTCGAGCGTTTCATGCATGTCGTATGGAGGAAACCCAAAGCGTCTCATCTTATGTCCTAAAGATGAAAAGCTACATCGAAAAGCTTCGTAGGTTGAATTGTCCCGTGTCTAATGAGTTGGCTACGGATTTGATCCTCAACTCATTGACGAAAAGGTTTGAAACCTTTGTCATGAATTATAACATGAATGGATGGGACAAAAGCATTGGTGAGCTTCACGCAATGCTAAGAACGGCCGAAGCGGGAATGGGTAAAAAGGTTTTACCCGTTCTAACAATCGATGAAGGGAAAAGGGGACATAACTCCAAACCCAAAGCAAGTGTTGCTAAGGGCAAGGGCCACGTCCAAGGAAAGGGAAAGAGGAAAGCCATCACGCCCTACAAACCGAAGGAAAAGAAGCAAAAGGTTGCGACGCAAGATCCATGCTTTGAGTGTGGAGAGATAGGTCATTGGAAAAGAAATTGTCCGACCTATCTCAAAGCGTTAAAAGATAAGAGGGATGCGGAGCAAACCTCAGGTATTATCTTTACTATATATGTTGAACTAAATGTTATTTCTTCAAATACATGGGTACTTGATACCGGATGTGGAACTCACATTTGCAATTTGTTGCAGGGGTTCAAAAGAAGTAAGCAACTCAACAAAGGGGACATTAGTCTCTTTATGGGCAATGGAGCAAGAGTTGAAGTCCAAGCTCAAGGAGACTACATGTTAAAGCTTCCAAGTGGTTTGGAAGTAATTTTGAAAAATGTTTTGTATGCTCCTAAGTTAAGGAGAAACATTATTTCCGTGTCCCTTTTAAAACAATGTGGCTTTGATCTTAAGTTTATTGATTATGATATTCATGTTTTGATGAATGGCATATTTTATTTTAAAGCTATACCCATGAATGGTATATATGAAATAGATCAAAGTGGTATGTCACATAGTAGTTCAATGTATAATGTCAACACCAAGAAACTCAAGAAGGACTTGGGTGATTCCTATCTTTGGCATTGTCGCCTTGGACATATAAGCAAGAATCGCATGCAAACTCTTCGCAAGAGTGGTATTCTAGAAACCAATGAGTTTGATTCATTTGATGTATGTGAATCTTGTTTACAAGGCAAAATGACAAAGCAACCCTTTAATAAGACTTTTGAAAGGTCAAAAGAATTATTGGGTATCATACATTCGGATGTATGTGGTCCTTTTAGACCAATGACTAGGAATGGTGAAAGATACTTCATTACCTTTATTGACGATTATAGTCGATATGGTTATGTGTACTTAATGAAACACAAAGATGAAGCTTTTGAAATGTTCAAAGACTTCAAAACTGAAGTAGAAAGACAACTCAAGACCACAATCAAAGTACTTCGTAGTGATAGAGGAGGTGAATACCTAAGTGGTGTATTTCAAGATCATCTTAAGAGTTGTGGAATTATTTCACAACTTACTCCACCTGGAACACCACAACATAATGGTGTGTCTGAAAGGAGAAATCGTACCCTATTAGATATGGTTCGATCGATGATGGCTAGAAGCACTTTACCTCTATCATTTTGGGGCTATGCTTTACTTTCCGCTGTTCGCATATTGAATATGGCTCCAACCAAGAAAGTGGAGAAGACACCTTTTGAAGTATGGCATGGAAAGGCTCCATCGCTATCATTCTTAAGAGTTTGGGGTTGTGAAGCTTATGTAAAGCAATACACCCCAAACAAATTAGAAGTCCGATCCACTAAGTGTATCTTTATAGGTTATCCTAAAGATGATTTAGGATATTACTTTTACGATCCTAGTGAGCAAAATGTTATTATTGCTCGAAAGGGTAAGTTCTTGGAAACTAAGTTCCTTGAGGAAGGAACTAATAGTAGAACAGTGAAATTTGATGAGGATCAAGAATCACAAGATGATACACAATTGGTTGATACTAGCACTCAACAAGAGGTTGTTGAAAGTGATCAAGTGGTTGATCAAAACACACAAAACGTTCGCAGATCTGGTAGAATTAGCAATCCACCTGAAAAATATGGATTTTTTGTAGAAGGTTGCTACGTGGTAGATTCGGATGAACCGACCACATACCGTGATGCAATGTCCAAGAATGATTGTGACAAATGGCTTGAAGCCATGAACGTTGAGATGCAATCCATGTATGACAACCAAGTTTGGGAATTGGTTGAACCACCACTCAACTCCAAAGCTGTTGGAAGTAAGTGGGTTTTCAAAAGGAAAACTGATATGCATGGAAACTTGGATACTTATAAAGCAAGACTTGTAGCTAAAGGTTTCACTCAAACTCAAGGGGTTGATTATGATGAAACTTTTTCGCCTGTGGCAATGCTAAAGTCTATTAGGATATTATTTGCCATAGCTGCACATTATGATTATGAAATCTGGCAAATGGATGTCAAGACCGCTTTCCTAAATGGATATCTTGAGGAAGATGTCTATATGGTTCAGCCTGAAGGTTTTGTCGATCCAAAACATCCTAATAAAGTATGCAAGTTAAAGAAATCAATCTATGGATTGAAACAAGCATCTAGAACTTGGAATCATCGTTTTGATGAAGAAATCAAAAGTTTTGGATTCATCAAGAACGCTGATGAGGCTTGTGTGTATAAGAAAGCTAGTGGGAGTATAATTACCTTCTTAGTATTGTATGTCGATGACATTCTACTATTTGGAAATGACATTCCAACCATGGAAAGCGTTAAGGCTTGGCTTGGAAGTAGATTTTCCATCAAGGATCTTGGTGAAGCTGCCTATATTTTGGGAATAAAGATCTATAGGGATAGGTCAAGGCGCTTGATAGGTTTGAACCAAAGTACATACATTGATAAGATCTTGAAAAGGTTCAAGATGGAAAACTCCAAGAAAGGTTTTGTACCTATTCAAAGAGGGACCATATTGAGTTCAGCTCAATGTCCAAGCTCAAAGGGTGAGCAAGACATGATGAAACAAATCCCATATGCTTCTGCTATAGGATCCATCATGTATGCGATGATATGTACTAGACCGGATGTGTCATGCGCTTTGAGCATGACAAGCAGATACCAACAGAATCCAGGAGACAGTCATTGGATGGCTGTTAAGAGCATATTGAAATACCTTAGGAGAACTAAGGATATGTTTCTGATATATGGATCTGGTGAGGAGGAACTCGCTATAAAAGGTTACACGGATGCGAGCTTCCAAACTGATCGAGATGATTCTCGATCACAATCTGGGTATGTGTTCACTCTTAATGGAGGAGCTGTCTCTTGGAAGAGCTCAAAACAGGAAGTGGTAGCATTGTCCACTACAGAATCAGAATACATCGCCGCTTCATTGGCAGCTCAGGAAGCTGCATGGTTGAAGAAATTCATTACTGATCTAGGGGTGGTCTCTTCCATTCAAGACCCCCTAGAAATCTTTTGTGACAACGAGGGTGCGATTGCACAAATCAAGGAACCTCGTTCGCACCAAAAGACAAGGCACATAGAGCGGAGATTCAACTACATAAGGGATGAAGTTGAAAAGGGAAAGATATGTATTCGCAAAGTTGGAACTGATCAAAATCTTGCGGATCCATTCACGAAGCTCCTAGAAAGACCTAAACATGAGCGTCATGCGAGTGGCTTAGGACTTCGATATTCTAGTAATTGGATTTGATCTATTTTGTATTAAAGTTTAAAAGACTTTTGTAATTTAACTCTTTTATATGATTATGGAATCTTGAGTTAAATTCTAATTTTGCATGTTTAATCCATGAATAAGTTATCTTATTCTAAAAGTCCGTAGTCGATCACATTTGTGGGAACAAATATGAAGCAAGACTATTATGAACTAGGTTTGGTGGATATTCATAAGAAATGAATATGGAGCATAGGTTTGCTGCCAAAGTTCATAGATATTTGTGGGATACAAATATTGGACTGACCCGCTCTCAATATTACTACATGGAGTCGATTGACTTGATCATTAGTAATCTTGAGTAAAGGAGAATTTCATATTATCCTTAGACCTGAGATGTATATTGGGTCTTGATTTTCACCGAGTATTACACTTTGACTCTCCCCTTCGCTATTCGTAAAAGATGGTACATAAGGATGAGCTCAGGTGGAGTATAAAGTGATAGTGAGAGGCGTATACAGTCAAGACGGAATTTGTTCCTCTTATGTGTTGAGAGTTTAGATGTCTAAGGCCTGATAAAGTTGAATTGTAAAGAGAATGATCACCTATGTCTCTTAGATTCAACATGACATCTAGTAACAAAGGGATATAATGATAGATTCACCTAAATCATATCAAGTAAGGGACTTGAAGGGATGATGTTATTGAATGGCACTTCGTCAAACACATTAGGGGTGGTGAACTGTTGTTAGGCGGTATTCACCACTTGCATTAATTTTCTATGTATCTCGTGCAAGTGGGAGATTGTTGGAATTACGTATGCCCGAGACACATACTTATACTAATGTGGCTAACTGTGTTTGATCCAAGTCGGGTCATACCCAATAACAAGCTAGACAACACCAAATGTATTCTTTAATGATTTGATCATTTAAACGAATACCGAACACTACGTGTTTAGAAAATTGGTTTTCTAAACAAACACACTTGAGGATTTAAATAAATTATCTGGATAATTTGTTTATATAAATTAATTATTTAATTGGTTAAATAATTACATAAATGTATGTGCATTTTATAAAATGAGTTTTATAAAATAATTGGAGATGTTTTAAATGGTTAAAACAAAACAAAAAAAAAAAAAAATAAAAATAAAATTATATCAAAACCGGCCACCCCATGTGGGTGGAAGGTTTGTCCTTTTATGCCTTGTCTCCATGTGATGACAACTTTATCCATCTCCAATAAGATTACA
Source organism: Bidens hawaiensis (assembly GCF_021521415.1). NCBI lineage: Eukaryota > Viridiplantae > Streptophyta > Magnoliopsida > Asterales > Asteraceae > Bidens > Bidens hawaiensis. The sequence goes on along the minus strand of NW_027499070.1, from coordinate 105,488 downwards.
TGCATTTTGGGGTCTTGAGTGTGTGCATTATTATTCAAATTTTGAATCAAGAAAACCTATCTATCTCTCTCTCAAACTCACGGCCAAAGAGGGGATTTTGGGAGAGCTTGGTGAGCTTGTTTAAGTGTTCATAAATCCTAGCAATCAAATTGGTGTTGTCACAAATAGCTTGGGGTATCACTATCTTGAGGTCTTCTTCTTTGGAGGCTTGCCATTCATCCACCATCATCTTCAATATCTTACTTATTCTTCTAAAGGTAGAAGAAGGTACATTTACATTTTGTGAGCATTTTTGTTCTTGTAATATTGATCCTTGGCTTTGGGTTTTAGTTTTACATAATGGTATGTTCAATAACAAGTCTTAAAATATAAGCTTCCGTTGCGTTTTCTAGTTAAATGTGGTTAACTTGACTTTGATAAACTTGTATAAAACCCAACAGAAATTGCATCGGCCCTTATGGTATCTCCTACAAGTTTTGCATGGCGTAGAGTTGTTTCGGTTTATGCCCTTGCCTCTAAAGTTGGAACTTCCACCAGCCCTCACCTTCTTGTCCTCTTCTTTGTTGCGGACCATGCCGCCCATCAAGTACCCAGCCAACTCCATAGCAGAGTCAGCGGTTTGAGGTAGGTGAGACCTTACCATGTCGCGGATTTCCCGCGGCAGTCCCCATATGTATCAAGTGACTTTACTGGACTCAGGGTTAACCAGCTGGGGAACAAGGCGACAATACTCAAGAAATTTGGTATTGTATTCTTGAAGATTTGTTCCTATGACCTTATGGTTAAGGAACTTGGTTTGAATCTGATCAGTCTCATGCACAGGACAAAACTTCGCCATTACCATGGCCTTAAACTCATCCCACGTCAGGTCGTACATCACTTATCTTCCCTTACTCATCAATAGCGCATTCCACCACTCGTGCGCTTCACCCTTGAACATTAGGGCAGAGTACTGAATTTTCTCCTCCTCGGAACACTTGCTTGTGATAACAAGAGTTTCCATATCCTCGAGCCACCTCACGGTTGTGATGGCTCCCTTGTCACCATGGAACTCCTTTGGTCCATAGTACTTAAAATCTTTGAACGTACACCCACTAACTTTCATCCTTTTAAACTTTTGCCTAATACCTTCGACGGCATTAGACCCATGATCGCTTTCTTCATCATGGAATGGTTTAGGACGAGATTTAACAGATTTAGAGGGATGAATGGAAGGGTTAACAGTTCGGGAATGTCTAGATTGTCGAGTTTGAGATCTAAACGCGGATTCTTCCCTAACCGCATCTTTAATCATCTTTTGGATTCTATTCATGTATTTCTCTAGAATTTCTTCCTCTTGCTCGTTCTCAGGGCCTTTCCCCTTATTTCTCATTTCTTTTTCTTTTCGAGCGTTATTGTTGTTACTTTGTTCAGACATATTTTCTTTCTTTTTCTTTATTACTTTAAGTCTGAAATTTTAACAACATTTCTTATATTAAATATACGTTTATTTATTACACATTAATATATATATATATATATATATCCCAAGGATATATATATTTTACAATACATACATATATATATATATATATATATCGTTTCCATGATATATATAGCTAGTCCTATCATTACATCAGAACGTTTCATACGTTCTTTATTTATACACATTACACATAGAACTATTTTACACACAAAAGTCTTCACATCGGGTTCCACCATCTTTAGTTCTTCAAAAACTTCTTCACAACCTTCGATATCTTGTTGCACTTACGAAGGATTGTTTCTCCAAGTTTCTTCTTTTTCTTCTCTTCCTCGTCTACCTTCTTCCTCCAGTCATCGGTCTCGTGCAACGCGCGATCCAGGTGTTCTTCATATGACTGTGGGATTATGTTGGGGTATCCATACTGCGGAGGTGGGTCACGGTAACCCAACGTCACCATTTCGTAATGGTTCCTTGGTTCTGGATACGGAACACAATCCATGGTGGATGAAAGGTAGAGGTAGGTCTTGGCAGCTTGATTCTGCTCACGGATCTCATCCGCTTGTTCTTGGATTGACGGAATCTCACCTTGAAATGGTGGGAAGCTTGATGAAGCTTGATTCCTAAGTTTTTTCAAGATGCTGGACATGGATTCACAGAACCATAGCTTGCATTTTGGGAAGTGAGTGATCCTTCCATTGGGCTTGCCATTTCGTTGGGATTTAATGGATGCTCTTCTTCCGGTTCTTCCTCATATTCTTCCTCGGGTTCCTCTTCTTCTTCAGGATCCTCTTCGTCGGATTCCTCCTCCTCTTCTGATTCCTTTTTTTTCCGGTTCATCTTCCTCCATGGGTTGTGTGGTTTCATCATTTATTGAGATCCTCTGGAAAGTCTCAGTAGGCATCATTACCCTCATCTTGGGTCTACGAGACGGTCCTTCATTATTGGTTGGTTGGGAGTTGACTTCATTGAGAGTGGAGCTTCCGGCATGCCACTCTTGTTGTTCAAAGAGATACTTCATCCACTCGGAGGATGGTTAAGAGTTTGGTAGGTATCTGGCTGGATAGCATTGCGGTATCTCCGAGGGTTGGTAAGTGGGGATTTTTGTTAGATGGTACGCCGGTACTTCTGAAGGTTGATACATCGGTAGGGTTGGTGGATGGTAGCTTGAGTGTCTTAGTGGTTCAATTCCTTGGTTTGGTGGACTATCGGGAAGATCTATTGGGTAGTATCGACTCCCGGGGTAGTACACTGGTTTGGACAAGTCGTGTTCCACATCTTGGTTGAAGTATGCTTCATAGTATCCGTCGCTCATGCAGTCTTCAGGGTAGGGTTCGACAATTCCGGCCTCCTTTGCCTTGCGTACAAATTCTTCGATATGAGCTTTGAACGACATCTAATATTAGGGTGGTTTAGAATGTAGAGTGGGAAAGAAAGGTTACCAGCCTATCTTATTCCTAAAACACATTAGCAATTATTTTCTAAACTTGGATCGAAGCTTGGGTATTGTTTTATGATACCCAATTCGCTAAGATCGATGGCTCTGATACCAACCTGTCACACCCCCTTCTAGGGCCTAGGAGCGTGACTCAATAGTTGGTATCGTGATTGTAAATAAATCAGAGTTACGTTTAATTGCGGAAGACTTATAAAACTTTAAGGATCGAAAGTGTAAAATATATTCAAAACACGGGATTATAACACCCGCTTAAGTTACAAAATATTTATGTGTTTAATAATTACAAACCACCATGTTTATATATTAAGTTACAAAAGAAACCCGAGCCATCGGATATATCAGTAGCACATCGATATTCCAAGTGCTAATCTTGTTCACCTGCAAAATGTAATAAAATACGTCATCAACAAATGCTGGTGAACATGCTGACGCAAAAATAACTCTTTTACTTTATTATGCCTCGAGACTACGCCTGCCTCGGCCCAACGTGGCTTAGGAATAACAAAGTCAAATAACACATTATAAACTAGAGCCTCTACACTAGGTCACCTCACAAACACCGCAACGTTCGACTTCATTAAGTATCCGTAAATATACACATATGGTCGTACTCCCTGCAGGAGAGCGTCCTACGACCAAGGGTGGTGCGATCATACCCATACATCGCATAGTACCACCTATGTAAGGATCCAGACATATGTATACCACAGCCTGAGGGCTAGGTTTATACCCATAGTTATAACGGTTTTAGGAACACATAGTTCCTTGTAAACAATTTCATATAACAAGTTGACTATTTTGAAAACAAGTTTAAAAGTTTGGGGGCGTATTCACCTTATCTCTTTAGGATCGGCTTCACTCACCGTCCAAGGGTCTTTCCCTTTCTTTTATCTCGAACCTATAGTTACGAGTATAAATATTTGTTAGTCGGATACACGATCCGGCTTAAGACCTTTAGTCTTATATCTCAATCATCGATTGAACCTCTAGTTCAATTCTTATTTACTTGAAAACCTCTTGTTTAAAAGTAAATTATAAACATTTAGTTTATATTAAAAACCAGACGTTTCTTCTTCTCCAAGAAACATAATCTTTTATTATTTAAGAATACTCTTTATTCATTAAATAATATTTTCATAACAATATAATCATATAGACTTAAACACATATATATGTTATCACTATATTCATCAATCATATTCTCATTCCTTTCTTTGTTATGTTTTCTTTTCTTTTATCAAGGCATCGAGTATAACCTCGACTTAAGGCTTAAGCCTTGGATACAATATTGAATTATATTGAATTCATCATTACGCCTAACCTTAACGGCATATGGAAACTCTAGGGACTTGAGCAGCACTCCGACGCCGCTTCTCTTTTCTCGACACACAAATCGAGGAACACCAAACTTCAACACCCGTTGGCACGAACTTCAAGACTCATTGCCATTACTACAAACACCTCTTTGGTATGTGGGTGGAGGGTTGGAAAGTACTTCGAGGAAACGTTATACACAAACGAAGGATCGTGGCACGCTTATCGAGGCAAATAGTTTATCGTTTCTAGAGAGAGGTTAGAGAGAAGTGAGAGCTGTGTTTTGGATGCCTGGAGTGAGATCCCTTGGCCGCTATTTATTGACTTCAAATTGGGTCCTATCGCGGTACGCGATGGGTGCTTCAGCGGACCTATCGCGTACCGCGATATAGGTCTGCTGATGCAGATCGTAGACCTGCCACGTGTTGACACGTGGCAGACGCCGTTCCACGTGGCAACACGTGGCGGCAGTGTTGCCACGTGGTGACACGTGGCAGCACATGGTGCCACCGTGTGCCACGCGGCACACGTGTCACACGTTGTCAGACACCCCATCTCGGTACGCGATGGGAGTCTCTTCTGACTCATCGCGTAGCGCGATGGGTCAGGAAAATAGAATTTTCATTTTTAACCCTCCAGTTTGGATTTTTGCAATTTTAGTTCCTAGACTTTGGAAAGTTGATACTTTGAACTCGAAATTTTCACGATGTTACATTCTTCTTACCCTTTTTCAAATCAGCCAAATCACGTTCCAACTCAGTAATTCTTTCAGACTCACTCGCGACTAACTTAACTGACCTAGATGAATTACCACGTCTTCGTCTTTCAGCTGCTGCTTCTGATTTTGAGTCTTCACACATAAATTCCACAAAATCCCAATCATCCTCCTCAGGCTGATTCAACAACTGACCATTACACGAGGCCTTAAGATGCTTTCGGTCCTCGTATGTCAAACCATCAACAAAACACTTTACCAGTTCCCACAGTTCGATTTGGTGATGTGGGCATTTTCTGATCATATCTATATACCTGGTAAAGGCCTCACGGAATAATTCACCAGATAACTGTGAAAAGTTGCAAATTTCCGAACGGGCCTCGCTAGTCTTTGACTGTGAATAAAACTCGTTTAGAAACACTTGCTGCATCTCGGCCCAATTTCTGATACTGTACATCGGTAGCGAATTAAACCAGAGTTTTGCTTTTTCTTTTAGAGAAAACTGGAATAATCGCAACCGGACTTCATCCTGATCAAACGTACCATCACCAATAAACCCGCAAATGACCAAAAAATCGGTCAAGTGAGAATACGGATCTTCCGAAGCCATACCGTGGAAATGAGGAACGATGTTAATGTAGGATGGCCGGGACATAAAAGTTTGTTGTCCCGGCACTCGTTCATGTGGGACTAACGGGGATGCTCCATCTGAGATAGCCGGTCTTAACCGACTGTTAACACCGTGAACCGGGGCCATATAATTCCTCTTAAGCCACCCGGGTTTTCCCAAACCGCCCCGGTTAACCTGAATATTACGAACTCTTTCAGGCCGTTCCGACCGATTTACCCTGTCTCGATCCTTTCCGTTTATGTTAGCTGCTTCAACCCGTCTTCGATTAACAGGCTCTTCCACCTCATCTTCATAATTATCATCACCCACGTCTTCCTGCTCAAGAACCTCATTCTCGGGCTCAACTACCCGATTTATCTAACCCATCGATCTACCTCGTTCTCAACCTCGAAACCCTCGTTCCCTTCCTAATTCCCCCCTCGTCTTCATCTTCTGTCGGAATACTCGGTTGAACATCATCGATATTTATCCGAATTCGGCGGTTGGGGTTATTATTTGGAACTGATGGTCCGGCGTGGTCAAAGTTGAGGTTTCAGTTTAGGTTTCGGTTTCGGGTTCTGGATGCACGAGCTGAGTTATTTTGGGCATTTTGGTTATTTTGCTCGTTTTGGTTATTGAAATTTGGTGGTGGAGGTGTGTTATCTGGGTGAAACTGGTTATTCGGTGGGAGTGGGTGTTGGTTTTGATTCTGGTTTTCAATTTGGTTCTAGTTAAGCTTAACGAGCTGAGTTATTTTGGGCGTTTTGGTAATCTTCCATCTCTGAATTTCAGTTTTATACTCGGTTCTGTCGAGCTAACCTCTCGATTTCGGGCTCGTAAATTAACGAAGACTGTCGGCCCAAGTGGCGGGTACGCATAAACCTGTTATCTGCACAACTAACACAACCCGCGTGAAATAAAGAAAAAATAAAATTTAAACTAAAACTGAAATTAAAAACTAGATTTTAACTAACAAAAACACAAAAAATCAATTAACACGAAAGACACTAAGCGCACTAACTCCCCGAAAACAGCGCCATTTTGATGACCGTCGTTTAAGTCAATCAAAAACCCAATTTAAACTAAATAGTTTGAGCAAGTAGGGTATCGTATCACAAGGAGTATGTGGTCAATGTAATTCGTATACAGATTTAATTAATATTATGAAGTGAATGGTTTTTAGTGCTGATCACACAAGCAATTAAAGTGAATTTAGAGAACTAAGTAACACGCAAGTAAACGAGTTTCAAGCAATTAACAAAGCAAATCAAACCCGGGAATTCAAGTAAGCAACCTACAGTTATCTCATGCAACCTAACAGATTAATTATTAACGATTAACTAAAGACTGATCAATCAGACAAAACCTTAGACATCAACAATCACTTTACACACGGAATTGGTTATCAAACAGTTCTTGCCAGTGTGACTCAGTTAAGGGTAATTGTATGTTTTATTGTGTTCAATATAACCAAACAATCATATGATCAATTATCTAGAAACTGGTAACATATCGTTCAGACTAACGTAAACCTAAACCGATTGAACACAAAGAAATACCAATCAATAATCATATATCAATTATCAATAATAATACAATAATATTCTTAGTCACATGAGAAAAACTATAAAGATTACAAACTATACATCCCGGGTGCGATTCTAGGAGATTAGCCGAGCCTTGACATCATTGGATCTTCAATACGGATGATATATATCATGTGTAGGGTCTTGGCACAAGCTATGGTGGTGAAAATAGCCTCTTGTAGCTACTGGAATCGCCTCTTGTTCGTACAAACCGAGTTAGGGTTGTTTATCATGAAGAATAGGATATAAACCAAATTTTCCCGTCTGCACCCCCATCGCGATACGCGATGGGGTCTTCACTAGTCCATCGCGTATCGCGATGGACCAGAAAGTCAACATCATTTTAAATCCCATCGCGATACGCGATGGGTCCTTAGCAAGCCCATCGTGTATCGCGATAGGTCTTGTCACCAGCAAACTTAGTTATCCTGTCTCGTTTCGCGTGCTGGACAGCCCGGGTCTTCATTCCGTGCCACAACAGGTCTAAATTGAGTACTTTAACACCTGTGACCTGAAATCCAATAATACACGTATGAAGTATCGAAAGTTCTAGAATAAACAATAAAAATAAATAATAAACGAACTAAAACATATACAAATTAACCGATCATTACGCACTAAGGGACCAAGCTTCAAATCAGCAACTTGATTTTCGTTTCCGTCTTTTTTTTCGATCGTTTAAAGGTCTTAAGTCGAGCCTTTTCCATCCAAATCAACCAAGATTTTTCCCATAAACATTTTACCAACTAAAAAACATATTATGTTACATATTTCTTTTATTTATATTATTTTAAATTGAAAGTTTTACTTTAGTTTAAACCTACTAACCAACAACTTTGCATGCAAGCTCATTGGTGGAGCTTGTTCTTTTTGTCTCTAAACTCTAATATCTCCCCTATAAATATCTACTTATTTCTCGCCACATATATCTGCTCATCCTCATTTTTTTCTCCCAAACTGTTGAAATTGCAAGCTGTTCAAGCTATTTTTGCTTAAGTTTGACTTTAAAAGTAAACAAAATCGAATCTTGCTTTTCAATCCGATCTGGGTAGATTTTTTTTGTGTTTTCAATTTTTTTTTACTTCTGATAACATTATAGGAATGATTTACATTCTTCAACTTAATTCGATTAAGCGGGTTCACCTTTCGTTTACACATTTTAGTGTTACAAGGTTATTTTGGTCAAATTTGGATTTTTACTCGTATAAAGTTTCTGCTTTTATTTAATTTTATTGTTAATTCTTGGACCATGACTATTTGTGTAAAATGATGGTAGACATGTACTAACAACACACAAAGAGTGGCATAATTTTTCTTCATCATAAACCATTCCAAAACACCAAGAACTTAGGTTATAATGATGTTTCGGTTCTAGACAAAAGCTTGGTCATCAAATATTGGGCCATAACTTAGTCATAGAGAACTAGAATGTTGCAAGGCCAAATTCTATGATGAACTTCATTGAGTTATGGTTTCAACGGATATTTAATATCTTTTTAATTCATTTTTATGGCTTCACAATCAATGCTTTAGTTTTAGTACGCAGATTAAGAAAATCGGTAGTTTCAACCTATCTCGAGTCCTAATTTTGGAAAGTTTCGAAATGGAATATGTTCATAACATCCTAGTTTTCTAGACTATAGATTTTTATAATTTTTAGAAATTTATTTTGTTAGAATTATTCAAATCAAGGATAGATTATGTTAAAATCTGATTAAAATCCATTTGTTTGTTTTCACACCTTAGATGTGGTAATTTTTTGCTTAACCATTCTTAGCTAATGCTTTATAATTATTTTTTATGTTAAAGGTAGATTGGAAACAGACTTGGTCAAATATCATGTTTCGGGCCAACGTGGCCGAACACTCGTTTAAACCCGTTTTGACGTCTATACTAAGTTTATTTATGAGTTTATTTTTTTTTCACACTTTGGTTAAATCGAAACCTAACTCAATCTAATATTGATTGCTGGACGGATTAAACCGAACACTCGCTTAACTTACAAATATCTAACGAAACCATCTAAACTACTAAGTTAGCACCGTATTTTCCCGATTTTTCGTTTTTATGATTTTATACATACTTATATCTTCTGATTTTACAAATCAAAACACAGAAAAACAAATTTGAATTCAAGTTTAGTTTATTTACTTTTATTTATTATTTACCTTGCGTCACATTCCCAATCCTAAACTCATTTATTTCTCGCACTCGTTTGTTAAAAACCGAACTTTCTGATTCGCCCGCTTATGGACCGTCACTTCTATTTCATCACTCACTTCATCTCTAGGTGAGTAGTAACACTCCCCTTTTTACGCTTTTATACTTTTGGGGTTAGCATGCTTACCATATTCAAACTTACATGTTTTAAGACCTTAATACTAAATCCACAATACAACATTATGTGTTTATATGAATATTTGTTCAATCATTTGTTTATGCCCAAAATTGATTACATACACGAGTGTTTATTTTAATGTTGTTACGCCTCTATAAGTATGATTATACGCCCCCCCCCCCCCACTATTGCGGTTTTGTGTCAAATAGAATAGAGCCTCAATTAAATCCTCCTTATAATTTGGTTGTTACCAAATTAGAAAGGAGCCTTATTTACATCATCCTTGTAATATGGTTGTTACCTATTAGAAAGGAGCTTCACTTATTTACATTACACTGACAAGGTTGTTGCAATGTTTTATTTACACATATGAATTGCTCTCCAACATTCGTGTTGATCAAATATATTTTTATGCATGCTACAGGTTTGTTATAGGATGATTGTGAAGATTGAAGACTTATCACTTAGATCAGACCATTAGATTATTATCAGCTGGACTATTTAATGTGTTGATTATCTTAGTATTCTTGTAGTCCTCTATTTGGACAAGTTGTATATGAGCTGAATGAATGAAATTGTAACATCCCTATAACTTCGATCCAAGTTTGACAACTTAGTAAAGTTGAAGGATCAAAAATATTCTCAAGACAAGTAATGGGAAAATTTAGATAAAGAAATAAAAGCATTTCATGTTATGAAAATAAGAAAATAAAAATATTCCATATGTAAGTTCATCCCATATTAAGGAAATGGGAAAATAGAATACATCCCATTTGGAAAGATGGAAGAAAGTGGAAGTATTCCACATGGGTATAAAAAGGAAAGAGAATTTCCTCCTACATGGAAAGTAAGGAAAATTTGGAAGCTCTTTATAAGAAATTGAGTTTTCATAGTAATATTGTTTTATACCTAACATGCACCCAGTGGTCTGATGTGTGGTTAAAAGAATGTGTTTTTGATGTCTAATATCGTGTGGTTTAGCTATGTATATATATCGGAACACGATTACCTTGAGATTGTTTATGATTGCAGGTGTCCGTTGCTTAATGGAGCTTAATGGAAGCTATTGGGATGTTACTTGAAAGTTAAAACGAAGATGAACAAAATCGATAGTCAAGATATAGAGGAAAAATGAAGAAGACCAGACAGGCCGCAATTTGCACTATTAGGGTTGCAATTTGTGGTCCTGTCAGGTAAAAGAGCCCGCAAGCTAGGGCGCTGATCAGGCAATTTTGGGAGAAAGGCCGCAAGTTGCGGTCCCATGACCACAAATTGCGGCCTAGATCATAAAAAGACGTGAATTTTAGGTTCTTGCTCTCATATGTAAATATAACCTTAGGGTAACGAAAAAGGGACTTCTTCCGGCCGATTTGGGGTTTCTAAAGCCAATTTTGAACCTCTCCAATCATCCAAATCACCTCTCAAATCATGTTTCCTTCAACCGAATCAAGATTTGAAGCTGCTATCTCCGTGAGGCAAGGCTAAACCATTGTATTCACTTTAGGCAAGGGTTTTGTATAAACTAACTTTGATCAGATTATATGCTTTGAATAAATATGAGCTTGATTGAATGTTTTTAATCTTGTTTTACATTAGAATTGATTATTTAAACAGTTTATGATTTTGATTATCGAACTTTGCATCACTTTTCTGGTTGTGTTCATCACATGTAGGTTAGCTCTTATGTCATTGAACAAGTAATCGTTAGTCATTGCTTAAAATTGGTTTTCATGCAGTAAACTTGTAATCGGGAAAACCGGGGTTCAGTTGTGTCAACAATTCGGTTAGGGTATCATTTGTCCTCACAACCCAACTGTTACATTTAGTAATTATTGCACAATTAATCTTTATGAATATGTGATTAGTCAGTTATCACTTTACCTGAACCTGAAGTGAATCATTTTTCTATTATTGTTTACAGTCTACTTAAAGTAATCGTGTTTATTAAATCATCTTTTATAAACCGTTTGACGTCATTTGCCCACCTTAGTTAATTAATTAATAATTATGAACTTTACTTGCATTTTCCACTGATTCCCTATGGAGACAACCTTACTGTAAGGCCCCGTTCCCGGTTCCCTATATTGGACGTTGGATTTACTCATAAACACAGTTCTAAATATCAGAGTTAATTAAAACTTTACGCGGAATATAAAACTTTCATAAACATTACATAATAACTCATAAATTGTCTTAAAACATTCTTGTCTTTCAAAATTAAAACATTAAATATAAAACTTCTTGTGTCTTCAGATGCCAGACTCTTATTCTTCTGCCATGTGTCCCCGCTCAAGCCAGCTGCCTCATCCTACTCACCTGTGTGCATACTAAAAGTCAACTACGCTGAGTGAGTTATAGTTAATCACGCATCATACCATACATATACTTACCTTTAATTATGCAACCGAAGATACATAATAATTACTTACTAATTTACTTTCATTACATAATTTCATACATACGTTCATACTCTATTACTTTCATACAATATAATTACTATCCCTTCTATCTCAGATATTATAAGGGTCTGATCACTCTTTCCTTTGTCTATCTTATATATTATTAGGGTCTGATCTCTTTCTTGTCTATCTCAGATATTATTAGGGACAGATCCCTTTTAACTTATCTATCTCAGATGTTATTAGGGTCTGATCCCTTTCTTCTTTATCTCAGATATTATTAGGGTCTGATCCCTTACTTCTTCATCTTCGTACATACTGTCTTTACATGCCCGTAACATACATATACTTTCTTTAATTGTTTATGCATACACATATGTTGTACGTATATCTATCATACATATCCATCTTTCATATACATACCTCCCTTGTCAGCACGTGCAATATCTGAAAATCATTCACGTACCGACAAGCTTTCATTCACATCCAAGATACACATAATTAACATATAAATCATATATGGCATACACTTACCATTTAAGGTAAGCGTATTAACTATCACATCGAGTATGCAAACAGCCCCGAAAACATAACAAGGAAAGGGGGCTAGAAACTCACCTGAACTTGGTTACGTTCACCGTTAATAGTTATTCCTTTCCTTAGCTGTTCGCGACTAACTGTATAACAATTACGCGTATTAATTACTATCACTATCCATATCATATTTCTAGTTTAATTATAACCCTCAATGAACGAGGGTCCGGGGGCAGCGGGGTTCTATGGGCGGCAGCCCCTAGCGGGGTCCAAGGGGCAGAGCCCCTTGCTAGGGTTAGGCTGCTAGGTCAGCTTGTAAAAATTTTATTTTCATTAACTGTCTTAACACATTTTCCATTAGGATTTTTAAATTATTACCTAATTCGCTAACTGGTTTGATAAAACCTACCAGGGATCTAGCCGCGTCGATACATCAATTAAACAATACGAACACGAATACGTTAAATACGGTATATTACATTAATGGTGGAATTCATACAATATAGTGTAAATAATAAGTTATGGAGAGAATAACTTAGATCTAGATCTGTCTCTATGTCTGTACACTCTCACTTATGAGCATGAGTAGCATATATATAGGCCATATGCTCTAGTTCGTAAGTTAAGTCTAATTCGTTATATCTTCATAACGAATTAGACAACATTCGTTATGCTTCCATAACGAATGGTAATACCTTAACGAACTAGCCCTCATTCGTTATGCTTCCATAATGAATGGGTTTATACCTTAACGAACTAGTCTAGTTAACTAACGAATGGACCTCATTCGCTATACAATCCATAGCGAATGGGCCTTTTTACATTAAAAAAACAACCTAGACTATCTATAAATTATTCGATTGCTACGGACACCAAAACCGTGCACTAACAGACACCCCCTTGACTGATGATTTTCGGGCTTGTGCAAACAAACAATCTTTAAATCTTTCAGCAAACCAACAACTTGTAGCCTCTCATATCAGATCACCCTCTCAAAGTGAGCAACTCTTGGAGATCATCCCGATCATCCATTGGCGTATGATATGGTTCAATCTTTCAACAATCTACAACAAGTCATCAGCTATCCATCAAAACCGGGAAATAAAACATATATTTACGTTTAACCTCGTCATACATCTTCATGAACAACCTGATCATTCAACATCTTTCACTTCGGTTTTCCCTCTCTTGATAACGTTTAACCCAAATAACTCTTTGAAGCTCTTCTACATCCCATTCGCAAAGATGCACTAATGTTTGGGCATATGATTCAGAGTTCCCACCTCTATTAATCAATCCAGAACAATCAAATTCTTCAATCCAACGACAAGACCTGTATACTCTTCAATAAGATCAATCCGTTCGAGAATCGTCAGCTTCAACAGAAGTAATCCGCCATTTACTCGTAGTCAACATAGTCAGGATCAAAGTCCCTCAAAAAGAAGTAAACGGACAGACACTCGTATCCCACATAGTCAGGTTTTAATCTCGAACAAACCAATCACCAATCGAAAAACAATTGCAGTCTTAAACCCAGTCAAACGTAGCTTTGCAGTCATGAATTACCACCCGAGTTGCAGTATTTTTTTAAGAAACCTTGCAAACGTAGAAAGATACATGCTAAATAAATTCAAATGAAAGTTTTATCTCCCCCTTTTCTTGACAAATTCGGCAAGGTCTTGTACAGTCTTCACAAATCTCAAACAAATTCCTCTTTAAATTACTCGTGGTCTCCCCCTCGGCCAGTAGAAACACGTAGAAAGTTGGCAAGAAAATATATTACCAAAATTTGAGAGAAGAGTACCCAATACATTAGGAACATCCCAGAAAAATTTCGATTAAGAAAATTTTTCCGATTTTCCCGCCAAAAATTCACCGAAAATTTTCAAAAAAATAAATATTATCGCCAAAATTTTCAAGAATGAAGTCTCACTTATGGGGTATTCGGGAAAAAATTCGCGCAAGAAAAATTTTCCTGCCAAATAACTTTCTTTTTTTAGCGAATCACCTCTCCATTCGTTATAAATATCCACTTCATTCGTTAAATTAGTTCATGCTCTCCATCGTTAACTTAATCACCATTCGTCACATGCTTAACGAATGTACTCAATTCGTTATAAATTACCATTTTTAGTTCACCACAAATATATCAAACAGTAAGTTACTCTTCCATGGTGGATTCGTCAATACACCATAACTTATCCCCAAATTACATAGGAAGCTTCGTCTTCCATCAATAAACACGAGTTCATCCTCAAATCCGTCAATCATCCATAAATTAACCCCAAATCTGACCAAAACAGCTCCAAAACCCGAAGAACACGAAAAACAAGAATAACATCAGATTCATACCTTAATCGATGCACCAAGAGCAGTCGTCTTCTCTGATACCAATTGATAAAACCTACCAAGGATCTGGCCGCGTCGATACATCAATTAAACAATACGAACACGAATACGTTAAATACGGTATATTACATTAATGGTGGAATTGATACATTATAGTGTAAATAATAAGTTATGGAGAGAATAACTTAGATCTAGATCTCTCTCTATGTCTGTACACCCTCACTTATGAGCATGAGCAGCATATATATAGGCCATACGCTCTAGTTCGTTAAGTTAAGTCTAATTCGTTATATCTTCATATGGAATTAGACACCATTTGTTATGCTTCCATAACGAATGGTAATACCTTAACGAACTAGCCCTCATTCGTTATGCTTCCATAATGAATGGGCTTATACCTTAACGAACTAGTCTAGTTAACTAACGAATGGACCTCATTCGCTACACAATCCATAGCAAATGGACCATTTTACATTAAATAAACAACCTAGACTATCTATAAATTATTAGATTGCTACAGACACCAAAACCGTGCACTAACAGTTTGCTATAACGAATTAAGCCTGATTCGTTATCTTTCATGATCTGATTCGTTAGCTGATTCGTTATTCTTGTTCGTTATCTTAGCATGGTCTGGTTCGTTATCCTAGTTCGTCATCTTGTCATCATCTGGTTCGTCATTTCGATTCTTTATCTGAACATGACTTTATTCGTTATTTTGATTCGTTATTTGAACATCATCTGATTCGTTACCTTAGCATAGCGAATTAGCATATAACGAATTACTAGCTTCGCTATCTTATTTAACGAATGGATAGATAACGAATTAAGGGCTCATTCGTTATGACCGCGTAACGAATCATCCAATCATAACGAATCATCAACAGTGCTTATCCAGACTTTGACTCAGGGGTCAAAGCCAAAACCGTCAAGAACAGTCAACATCAGATCTGTGATTAAAACCCAAATCTTGATGAAATAACACGAATTTGGTCTCATTGAGCTCGTATACTAAGTGCCAACAAACCCTAATTGTTCATATATCCAATCATTGTGTTTAATCGGGTGTAATTGATTGATATAGGTTACGGATTAGCCTTGGTTAGTTAACCCAGCAATCATGTACGAGTTTCAACTAGATTCATACATTTGATTCATTTTTACCATTCGTATACAGATCTAAGACTACCTAAATAAATCCGAACCTTAATGAACAATTTCTCGTTATAAACGTACCTTAAACGAGTCGATTAAGAACACGGTCTAGTCTTGATGTTGTTTTGGTTCGTCATGACGTTCTAGCCCCAACAAGCTCGGGTTTTCGCCTTCGGATCTTGGTTCGATATAGGATTGTGTTTGTGTGTGTCTTTGATGGTGTAGGCTATGGTGTAGAGATTGATAAAAATGGAAAAGATTAGGGTTTAAGGCCCTTAAACCCATGGACCTAAGGCCCATTCCATATTTTATTCCATATTCTAAAGTCAAGCCTGCCTTCTATTAGTTTATTTATCTAAACCGATAAACGACACACTAATAAATAAACGAAATTTATTTTATTTATTCTTATAATCGAAATAGGATGATACACTTACTTACCCCGTACTAGTTATAGGTATTTAAGCTTCATAAATACATATTTTTTATTAGAGAACGACATTTACATCATGGTCCTGGCGGAGGGTGCGAAGCACCCGATGCGCACGCGCACGCGTACGGGCTCGGCTGACTGGCGCAATGTGGCACTTTGATGGCGCACTTTGCACTTCACATCGCCGCAAGCCGCTTGAGATCCACCTTAGTATTTTTGGAAAATAGGAGTTAGACCAAGACATGACAAGTTACCAAGATGAGGGACCAAAAGTGAAAATTTAAATCCAGGAACCCATCGCGATACGCGATGAGCTCAAAACAAGGCCATCGTGATACGTGATGATCTGTTATGACTCAGCGACACGTGTTGCATCGGGGTGACACATTGCATACGCTAGAGTTGAGTCATCAAGCCACACGTCAATTTTCTTACGTCACGGTACGCGATGGACCAAGGGAAGTGCCCATAGCGATACGCGATGAAGCCCAATTTCAGCAATAAAGAGGGGGTTCACGGTAGACTTCATCTCACACCAAATCACACACTCTCTCTCACACACTTTACTTCGTTTTGCGTACCAAGCATCGAAGTTCGTGCCAAGTCTCGAAGTTCTGACGGTTTAAGCCCTAGTTTGTGACATATAGTACAAGTGATGCTCGATCAAGCTTAGGTCTATAAACTCCGAATACCCGTGTAATGTAGGGGTTCTGCCTAAGTTATTATTTTATTATAGTATCATGGCTTAGACCATAGTCGAGGGTATAGCCTAGACCATAATCAGATTTATAAATATAAAGGTTATAGATAAAATAATGTTTCTTTATAATTAAGAAACATAAAAGTTTTCATATATGAGGATATAGTTAAAATATTATTTCTTCATGATTAAGAAACATAAGCTTTTACATACAAAGGGTATAGTTGAAATGTTTCTTCACAATTAAGAAACGTAAAAGTTTTATATACAAGGGGTATAGTCAAAATAGTGTTTGTTCATGAGTAAGAAACTAATATTTTACATACAAGGATTATAGTTAGATTAACATTTCTTCTTGAAAAAGAAACTTATTATAGATGTTTCTTCATGAAGAAGAAACTCAGTATATAATTGGCAAATAAACCGAAAGACTATAGATCGAAATATTTTATTCAAACAAATGATCAATCAAGGTTTAAAGCTCTAAAAACCATACTAAAGGTTTGTAGCCGGGTCAAGACATGATCCATGTATTTATATAAACCTATTTTATTATAGGTTAATCATCAATCATTTACAATGGTTTTCAAAGGAGATCACCACATCATTCAGAACAGGCAATCATAGGTGAATACGTTAAACCTTTTACAATAAGTCATTAAGATAATCGGGTTGTTTATCTGAACAAGTCGTTTAAATGTTTTTATGAGATTACGTGATCTCAAACATATAAAGATTTAAGGGATTATGTAACATCCCGAAATTTCTAAGAATAATATTTAATACATTATTTATTTATGGTGGAAAAATTTACTTGAGTTAGTAAAGAAATAATAAAATAATAAAGATGGAAGGATAAGTAAGCTAATTAGATGGAATTAATTATGGACCAAAAACAAAAGAAGGGCCTAAGGTCCATGGGCTTAAGGGAGTATAAATATCCCTTAAACCCTAATGTTTTCCATTTTCATCCATCTCTACACCATAGCCTACAGCATCAAAAACACACACTTCTCCAATTCCTGTTTTTGAGAAAATGGCCCACAAAGAAACGACGTTTTCCGGAGATCTAACCGTCGGATCGGTCTCAAATATTAACTGAGTGTTCATGGCATATAAATGAAGATTTCCACCAATCAGATCTTTGATCGGAGGTCGGGAAGTACGGTTTTTATCAGCAAAATCATAACAGCTAAAAATGGAGTTTTCATGCAACTGTTTCAGTTTTCCGGCGACTGTAGCGGTGGATTCCGGCAGCTGCAGTGGGCGGCTCTGGTAGGGATCAGCGACCCAGTCGCGTGGCAGCTTGAATCACTCAAATCATAGTTCGTTTGATATGGTTTTAGGCTTCTCGAGTGATTTCAGACATAAACCTCAAAGGTACATTTTTGTAAAAACAAAAGTTTACTTTTCGTGCACGGATTTGCATAAAACTTGGTAGGATGACAGATCGGGTCATGATTATTGATAAAGTAATGAAATTGATAGTAAACGGGTTAGTTGGTTCGTTTCGGGTAAAACGAGGAGTGTTCGGTTTGTGAAAAGGACGGGTAAACGAAGTCGGTTTTGCATGAAACTTGGTAGGATAGTAAATCGGTCCTCATTATACAAGAAACATATAAAATTGAACGTAAACAATAAGTTGGAATGAAACGGATAATACGGATGGCGTTTGGGCCAAGTCAAAGGACGAAAAAGAACTCGTTATGGCTCCTAACCCGTTTTATCTTTTAAACGGGCAAAGCGAGTCTAAAGGAAAGGTTGGAAAGTAATCGAATAAAAAAGTATTCGAATAAGGAAAGTTATCAACTGGAAAGCATAAACGAATAGACATGTAATCGATTCGAATGAATATTGTAATCGAATCCAGCTGTAAAGTAATTGAATCGAATGAATAAAGTGATCGAATCGAATGGCCATTCGATTAGAACAGCCATTCGATTAGAAAGGAACCATTCAAATAGAATCTGTCATTCGAATAGAATCTGTCATTCGATTAGAACCGTCATTCGATTAGAACGGTCATTCGATTAGAACGATCATTCGATTAGAAAGATCATTCAATTAGAACGATCATTCGATTAGAACTGTCATGCGATTAGAAATGTGATTCGATTAGATGATATAGTTAGACGTTGTTAACTGATACTTATAATTATTACACAGTTAGCTATGCCCAACTGAATAAATGTGTTACAATCAATTCCGAAAGAAGTAGGACCCATGTGAGTTTCTAGCACCATTTCCTTGTTATGTTTTCGGGGTTGTGTGCATACTTGATGTGAATAGTTAATACATACCTTAAGTGGTAAGTGTATGTCATATATGATATGTGTGATAGTTATCGAAGTTATGAATGAATGCTTGTCGGTACGTGAACGATCTTCGGATATTGCACGTATCGCCAAGGAAGGTCAGTGTTAGAATATGTAATTGTGTATAAAGTATGTATGAATGATAAAGCAGGGTATGCATGAAATCGTATGAATGATAGTATGAAAGTATGGTTAAGAGAATATAGGGAACATACCCTAATAATATCTATGAATGTATGGGACAGACCCTAATGATATCTTCGAATGTAGGGAACAGACCCTAATAATATCTGCGAATGTAGGGAACAAACCCTAATAATATTTGCGAGGGTTATAGGGCGAAATGCTCTTTAAAACATATAGATAGTTACGTATGAATGAAAATATGAAAGAAAGAAAGTATGAAAGTATGGAACAATGCAAGTATGAAAATATAGAAGTATGAATATATGTATGAGTGTATGTATGAATGAAAGAAGCAAGTTATGTATGTAATATGTATCTACGGATATGTGTGTATATATATATATATATGAATGTAATGTATGTTGTCTGATTATCTAGAACTCACTCAGTGGAGCTGACTTTTAATATGCACGCAGGCAAATAGGACGAGGGAGCTAGCTTGAGGGAAACACATGGCATGGACTGGGCTGACTGGCATTTAGTGAAGAAAAGTTATGATGTTTTATGTTAAGATAATTTGAATGTTTTAAACAAGAATGTTATGATTTTGTAAAATATGGTTGAAGTTATTATATTCCGTGAAAATTTTTAATTCATTATGATATTTAGAACTGTGTTTATGAGTAAATCCAACGCTAAAGAAGGGAACCGGGGCCGGGGCCTTACAGATTAAGTGATCCCTAAGTAAAAAGATAGAAAATAAAAGCAACTCAGACCGAGTAAACATGTGTCTGGATCCAAGCATAATCTATCAGTCATGGTCAAGGCTACGTGGCCGCATACTAGCAATCATAATAAAGTTCTCCAATGGTTATCAGTTCGCGGAGAACCGTAATTGTGTGTGTATGACAAGTGGTATAAATCCCAAATAAGAGACGTGTCTGTTGAGATTATTCAAGAAAACTATCTTGTCAGTTAAATAAAGATTTATTAAATGTTTTTATAGTCAACGATTCACCAGCATATCGCTTACGTATTTTCCCCCGCATTTTAGGGAAACAGATTAGCACAGGTAGCAAGGAATTAGAGCTATTCATGATGTTAGATGCTCTCAAGGTAGAGATGGCTTAAATTTTTATTATTAAAATATTGTATACAATATTTAAACATGATTTATAAAGCAAGTACTCGGATATAAAATATTCAAGAAGGTTTCAAAATAAACTAATATTTTATTATAAACAAAGTCTTCCTCTAAAATAACCCGCAATTCTGATATATTTACAAAACAGACACTAACTATTGGTCACACGTCTTAGCCCTAAGTCGGGGTGTGACAGAAATGCATTAAATAATTTTTTGTCACTTAATAGTGTCATGTGTTCATGTCCAATCAAACGTTGTGCTCCCGACATGTTCCACCACTTTTGTTCGGGATGTGACAACATGTCTCTTGTAGACTTATCGCGCTGAAGCTAGGGTTGTCATAACATGTTGGACACGGCACGATAAGACAGGATGACATGTGGTACTGAACACAAACACAACACGATAACTAATCGTGTCATCTTTTCCAAACACGAACACGAACCCGTTTAGTAACATGTTAAGGGACATGTTTATACATACAATGAAAAATACGTGTGTAATGAAACAAAAAAAATTCTCATCAGTTCCACAGCGCTAAATGCCCTTTTCATAGTCAAACTGCTGATAAACCCCGCATCCCGGCTTACAGCACCACCAAGGAGTTTCACGCCAAGCACCGGCCTTCCAATCCCGTAAGGGAACAACCCCTCCTGTACCTTCACCTCATTGCATGTTGGCCAAAATAACTCTGTTTTCTTAACGCTTGCATATATATTCATCAAAGACTTACCATAACATCTCTTTCTTAACTTCAGATCCAGTCCTACGTTTAGAAACTCTTCACTAGTACTTCAAAGTGTGGTAAATGATATTAAAAAGTAATCGGATATTGTAGTATTTTGGATTTTTGTTGTCTCTTGTGATTATATATTTTGCCATGTATTATATTAATTTATAATAAACAATATTAAATAAAAGGATTACCGTGTTTAAGTCTTACATGTAATAAAAAAAAAGAATTTGAAGGTTTAAGGATGAACAATTTGTGTTCTAAAATAATAAATATCAGGTGTTCTAACTTCTAACGATGAGTTTTCCACAAACTTGTAAAACATGTGTAGGCTTCAAAGTATGAAAGTGACATAATTAGATAATTAATGAGCAACCATCTTAATTGTGATATGTCGATAACTATTCTTAAGGCGGTGCTAATTTATGCAATATATTTTTTAGTCACCACTTATCATCCATTCCCATATTTGATTGGTGGAAATGAAGCAAGAGCAATTGGTCATGAAGCTATCATGATAACTACTTTTGTGTTGGTGGCTGCCTGGCTCCACCCTTGGACTTGGTTGTATTGTATGTGTGAGAACATGACTTCCGTTCGACGCATTATAATTAATAGATTCATTTTGTCTCGTGTTGTTTGTATTTTCTGCCTAAATTAACATGAACGGCCAAGACTTTTCGCTTAGTTTTTTTTTTTTTTTTTGGAATCCATCAAGGATTATTATGTTAACTCGACAATGACTGAAGCTAGATATTTTAACTTGTGAAATTACAAACATGTCCTCCAGTCTAAGGAAACGATCTAATTTACCAAGTTGTTGGGAGTTTACAAACGTACTTTTCATACCAATGGTTAAAAAATCTTTTTTAGTATCTAGGTAAAGTTGAGCTTATTTAATTAATATTAAAAATTGAACTTATTTTTGTTTAGAATAGATACTAGCTTTTGAACCCGTGTAATACATGAGAATTTTCAAATGATAAAAATTAATAAAGTTTGTTATTTGAAATAAAAATACAAAATTAAAGGGAAAAAGAAATCAAATGCATATTACAAACAATAACCAGTTTAGAGTCTTAAATTTACAAATTTGAGAAAATCTCTTTATATACAGCATTTGTAGTTTTATCATAAGTATTCCCATCATCATCCAATATCAAAAGTTTAAGACCACGTCTGCTGGTTACTCTGGATAATGCAACACATAATTGCCCGTAGGAAAAAGCAGGACATCGGAGGAACAAACCAGCCCTGGAAAGAGATTGCCCTTGGCTCTTGTTAATCGTCATAGCAAAGCATACGGAAAGCGAAACTGTTTTTTGTTGATTGTTGAATTTGAATGGAAACTTTTCGTCAATCGGAGTCAAAGTAACTCTATGTATAGCATGACGTTTGCCAATTTCACTGTCTAATACAACCTCTACCTCTATAACCTGATTACCAAGAGATTTTACTATTAACCTTGTCCGTTACACAAACCATTCTTCTTATCAATATTTCTTAGAAACATAATCGGGACATCAACTTTTAGTATCAACTGGTGATTAGGACAACCAGGAAACTTTAAACCATAGAGAACATCATGTGAGTATAAGCTAGGATCAAAGTCTTCATTTACGGATTCTGACTTGTCAATACTATCAGAACTAAGATGTTCCTTATGTTGTCCACGAAACCTTGCTAGTAATATATCATTGATCTCTTAAACAACTTCGTTTTTTGGTGCTATTATGACACTTTCTTGAACAACTTCGTTTATGATACCTCTTTGTCCACAAGTATGATTTCAACACTGTGGGTATCAGTAGGACGCTTTATTGCATGCATCCTCCATAATCTTATTACTCGACCTTCAAGTGTGAAATTCGAGTTAATAATGTTCAAGCCTTTAAACATGGTGATATTTGAGGAAGAAACCATGTTGATAATAAAAATAAATACCAGTATCTTCGCTAAATTCGATTTAGAAAACGAAAAAAAATCATTAACTAACATATACACGACATTAATATAAATTTAATGCAAGAAATATCTACTACTATTTGTGTTTACATACAAATTCATGATTTTAATTAGCTAAAGAGGGTTGCGGCGCAGCTTGTTGCCCATTTGCCTGTCATTTTATTGTAATTGTTTTACTACGTGACAATGACTTAAATTAAATTACATATATTTAACCCAATAAAAAAAATTAGCTAAACCGATTAGCTTTATTTCAAACAAAAAACCTGGTAACATATAATAAATTGATTCATTTTGTCTCGTGTTGTTTGTATTTTCTGCCTAAATTAACATGAACGGCCAAGACTTTTCGCTTAGTTTTTTTTTTTTTTTTTTGGAATCCATCAAGGATTATTATGTTAACTCGACAATGACTGAAGCTAGATATTTTAACTTGTGAAATTACAAACATGTCCTCCAGTCTAAGGAAACGATCTAATTTACCAAGTTGTTGGGAGTTTACAAACGTACTTTTCATACCAATGGTTAAAAAATCTTTTTTAGTATCTAGGTAAAGTTGAGCTTATTTAATTAATATTAAAAATTGAACTTATTTTTGTTTAGAATAGATACTAGCTTTTGAACCCGTGTAATACATGAGAATTTTCAAATGATAAAAATTAATAAAGTTTGTTATTTGAAATAAAAATACAAAATTAAAGGGAAAAAGAAATCAAATGCATATTACAAACAATAACCAGTTTAGAGTCTTAAATTTACAAATTTGAGAAAATCTCTTTATATACAGCATTTGTAGTTTTATCATAAGTATTCCCATCATCATCCAATATCAAAAGTTTAAGACCACGTCTGCTGGTTACTCTGGATAATGCAACACATAATTGCCCGTAGGAA
This sequence comes from Bidens hawaiensis, assembly GCF_021521415.1. Classification (NCBI taxonomy): domain Eukaryota; kingdom Viridiplantae; phylum Streptophyta; class Magnoliopsida; order Asterales; family Asteraceae; genus Bidens; species Bidens hawaiensis. Next base: position 81,255 of record NW_027499070.1, on the reverse strand, counting down.
AAAGCAGGACATCGGAGGAACAAACCAGCCCTGGAAAGAGATTGCCCTTGGCTCTTGTTAATCGTCATAGCAAAGCATACGGAAAGCGAAACTGTTTTTTGTTGATTGTTGAATTTGAATGGAAACTTTTCGTCAATCGGAGTCAAAGTAACTCTATGTATAGCATGACGTTTGCCAATTTCACTGTCTAATACAACCTCTACCTCTATAACCTGATTACCAAGAGATTTTACTATTAACCTTGTCCGTTACACAAACCATTCTTCTTATCAATATTTCTTAGAAACATAATCGGGACATCAACTTTTAGTATCAACTGGTGATTAGGACAACCAGGAAACTTTAAACCATAGAGAACATCATGTGAGTATAAGCTAGGATCAAAGTCTTCATTTACGGATTCTGACTTGTCAATACTATCAGAACTAAGATGTTCCTTATGTTGTCCACGAAACCTTGCTAGTAATATATCATTGATCTCTTAAACAACTTCGTTTTTTGGTGCTATTATGACACTTTCTTGAACAACTTCGTTTATGATACCTCTTTGTCCACAAGTATGATTTCAACACTGTGGGTATCAGTAGGACGCTTTATTGCATGCATCCTCCATAATCTTATTACTCGACCTTCAAGTGTGAAATTCGAGTTAATAATGTTCAAGCCTTTAAACATGGTGATATTTGAGGAAGAAACCATGTTGATAATAAAAATAAATACCAGTATCTTCGCTAAATTCGATTTAGAAAACGAAAAAAAATCATTAACTAACATATACACGACATTAATATAAATTTAATGCAAGAAATATCTACTACTATTTGTGTTTACATACAAATTCATGATTTTAATTAGCTAAAGAGGGTTGCGGCGCAGCTTGTTGCCCATTTGCCTGTCATTTTATTGTAATTGTTTTACTACGTGACAATGACTTAAATTAAATTACATATATTTAACCCAATAAAAAAAATTAGCTAAACCGATTAGCTTTATTTCAAACAAAAAACCTGGTAACATATAATAAATTGAACAAAAAATTAATTATAATGACGTTTCTCCCGTCTTCTCATTATAAAAAAAAAAAGAAGACAAAAAATCAAATATGTTGTTAGTGTTATATTTCTTATATTTGAACGTATGATTAGCAGAAAGAGTATTGTGGTTGTAGAATACAACCCGTCAACAAAAACAACCTCAATTTTACATTAATTTGAAACAGACTAAACGGATATCACAAATATACCGGTTACATATACATATAAGTTTGGTCAAATTAAGGAGTCATGATGAAAAAGATAGCATGAGTACACATATATGACATGAACATAAAATAAAAAATATTGACTTTAAAGACATTGTTCTGATAATTGTGTTTGCTCTGAGGTAGAAGAAGATTTAGAATGGAAGAAGTATTGAAGTATAATGTTTTTTTATAATGTGTTTATTGCACAATGCTAGATAAGTAATGTTTGAAAAGATGAAAATCAAATGCCGTGATATTAGTATTCTATTTTGGGAAGTTGTTTTATATAGGAATAAATTCTGAAATTATAAACCTCAAAATTAATGTGAGGGGTAGGAATGGTTATAAGCAATGTTTTAAAAACCGGTATTTTATTTGTATCAGATTAAGCTAAAAAATGGTACAACCGGTTGAACCGGGTTATACCGGGAGGTTCAACCGGTTGAATAGTTTAACTTATAATTTCCTATAAAAGTAACCTTAATCCAAAAATAACCCAAAACTAAATGATTTCTATAACAAAAAATCATCCAAAAGTTAATCCATTTAAAAAAAATAATGCAAAAGTACTCACTTTTGAAAAAATAGTCCTAAAGTTTACATGTTTGAATGTTAATTGTTGGGTTAAAAGTAATTTTGAAGAAATATGGGCCGCAAATATCAATAATTTCTCGGGCTTAAAACCGGTTTGCCGGTAAAAACCGGTATTTTAGACACGGTACGATGTTTTAGCAAACCGGTCAAAAACACCGGACTCAAAATACCGGCCTACTGTGCGAAATCCGGTTTAACCGGTTCAACCGGCCGGTTTGAACCGGTTTTTAAAACACTGGTTATAAGCATTCAAAATTGTTTGTAATCTTTGAATGTAAATAAATATACAGTTTCAGTTTCAGACTAAATTTAAGGATTATATATTGTAAAATCCCTTAAATTTTGGGATAAAATTAATAAGTCAATCGGTCATTGAATTTAAAAACCAACTATAAAGAACTATGTAACTTATGAAAAAGGCTAATGGTATTATAAAAAAGGCTAATTTTGTATGAAAATAATAATTTTATTCATTAATGCATAGCAATGCATATGAAATTATTTCTTGAAATGTAAAATCACTAATCACTAATCAATAATTTTATTCATTGATGTTCGTTCGACATCAAGTGCTAGAACATATGCACATGTGAACTTTTTTTTGCTAACTCTAAAATCATTAATGCATAGCAATGCATATGAAATTATTTCATTGATGCTTCCTCTTGAAATGTAATTAAAACCAGAAGTTTATAACAACAACAAAACAAATGAATACATATGAATAGAGTCAAGTAATCCTCAAAGTTTATTATGTTCAAATAATTCAAATCAGACAAACAAACCTTAATCAAACCTTCTTTCTCACTTACCAGATGATAAATCGATTCAAATCATACCCAAAAATAGGAAAAACCATCACATATTTTTCTAAAATGCGATCCAAAATTGATATATATTCACTACACATACATTTTCGAAACCTGACATCAGTCATAAAATCTATCAAAATCAGAAGCAAATAATATTAACGAAAATCGTCTAACGATTAACGATTGTATAGGAAGATTACCTGGAAATTCATATTGTAGAGCATGAAAGATAATCCGAAGACTTTTGTGAGAATAGAATAAGAATCAGCCGTGATTATTGATGTAGAACTAAGAATCAATAAATTGAAAAAAATAGAATCAATAAATTTGATATTGAAATCAATTGAAAACATTGATTCAATCATTATAAGAAAGTGGATGATATCGATGAATTAGATAATACGAATCGTTACCTGATGAATCGCCGACCGGTTAGATGAAATCGACAGATGCAAAGATGCCAAGATGAAATCGTTAGAGTGAGTAGAAGATAATACATGGGTCATATAGATTAAAGCCAATATTCCTTGAACAAACCCTATAATTGTGGCAGAGGAAAATGATTCTTGAAAACCTAGAAGAACACAACTAATCTAACATATAAAACAATTACAAATATAACATATCAATCAATTACCTATTTTGATTCGTTACATGAACAAAGCAGAGAATTGTGGCATAGAAGGAGGAAGTAGGCAGTTATAAAAAAACCCCAAAATAGATTACTTTCAAATATGACCAAAAAAAATTGAGTTTGGTATAATTCATGGGTTATATAGGTTAAACCCATGATCCAAGAATAACATGAATTAAGGAAATTGAAGATTAGAAAATAGGATTATATAGGAATGAATATGGTCATGACACATCAACATTAGTATTTTTGTTTATTAGTGTTGTTAGATTAGTTATCTTCATGATTTTTCATCATAAAAAAAAGTAAAAATATCCACGATGTTAATACTTATTCTCTTCACATATAGGCCTAGTTAACATGGCGCATTGTATTTTTACTTATTATTTCCACAAACTCATTGTATTCCCACAGCTAGCAAGCTTATTCTTAGCACAATGTTTTATTGAACGGCGGCGATTTTTTTTGTTAAGGCCACATCACTCTCAAAATTGGAGAGCATCGTAATTGCCCCAGTCTTGTCAGACTATATTGGTCATAACCGGACATACAATATTTTCAGAGTTTGTCTCGAGCGTTCCCCCATGAAACCATACTGTCGGCTGTCATTTGACAGTCTTTATGCCATCACAAGAGCATAACTCTCTTATGTAACACACGTTGGGACGAAAACCTAGGTGGGCTCGAGATTTGAACGAACAACCTTGCACAATGTCTAGCTCAAATCCTTGGGTCTTCACTTGATAACCCAAACCTCCTACAACTAAATCACATGTGATAGATTTTGCCTATTCTTAGCACATACAACCCACATTATATCTAATTAAATATTATATGTTTGAGAGGAAAAAAAATAAAAGGAAATAAAATAAATGAAAAGGGGTTTCACGTGCCGCACGTGTCCAAGGACGAGAGCCAAGAATTGTGGGTGCCTCAACGCCACATCATCTGTGGTTATCTTCGAGAATTTATATACATCAGCTAAGACCATCCGTAGTGCCTCTCCGTTGTGTCGTTTTGGCTCTGAAATGCCGGGGGCACCCCCCCCCCCCCCCCCCCCGCTTTTTCCTTCAGCGTTTTCGAAGAAACGTTTCCCACAAAACGCTATTATGGCACACATTTTGATAAAATTGTGCATGGGAGTGGGGAGGGAAATATATATAATTATTGTAGGAGAGTTGTGACGTTTTGTCAGTTACGCCACTTTTTGCAAAACTCTCGATTGATGACGGGGATGTTACGTGACGCAAAATGCCTAAGGGTGGGGCGCTTTGACTACACATGGTCTAAGCTGCAATAAAGGCCTCGTGGGTCCTAAAAGTGACGAAATATATAAGCTAATTCTTTTAAATGACATTAATGTAATAACTATAAATATAACAAAAATATATTAATAAAATCAAATACAGTAATAGCTAACATCTCGTCGATAATTCGTGAAGCTTTCCTAGTATTCTTGACCAAATGGATTTTGTTTGAGCCTAATAACTTATACTTTACCAAATTGATTATGAATAAAAGAAATTTTTATACCCGATAATTTTAAGATGATCAAAATCCAATTATATTATATAAGGTGCATTTTTTAAATTGATATATAAATTGTTTTTGGCCTCCAAAATAAACGTGTCTCCGCTGAGGGTAGGGCTCGCTCTCTTCAAGAGCTGGTCCTGGCAGCATGTCTGGTATGTGGCTTCCACGTAAGCAAGAATGAAGAACGGATGGCAGCGATGGAGGTCTCTAATAATGATAATTATCTAAAAACCGTCCATCCATCTATCCATTTGATCTTTCTGTTATTATTGTTATCATTAGCAAAACGGAATATGAATATTTGATTACATGACCAAATATGCAAGATGTGTTTATATTACAAGGTCATAAGGGTAGATATTTAAGTATTCGTAGAACTTTTATCGTATAATATCTATTTCGACAAAAATAAAAAGAAAGAAGAGATTTGAAGATAGGGGAAATGGCGTGGAATTGGTGTTTGCAAGTCCAAATCGACATTGTAATTCTATCTTTTAAACCCAATTTTTATATTATTTATATGTCAATTTCATGCTCAATCGCTGACCCTACTCCTTTCATTTGCAATCCGTTCCTTTTTCCATGAGAGGTGGTAATTTTCATAATTCGAAAAAAAAAAAACAGATAAATTCAATAAAAAATAGCTAAGTTTTTAGTTGCCACGTTTACTTTAGTTTATAAACGAGTCAAGTTTACATATATCCGTTTAATTTATCTTGTAAATGAGTCATGTTTACATACAAAAGTAGTTAGCTTGATTATAAATAATTTGTTTAATTTATTTATAACTTGATGACAACTCATTTACAACATGTGACTTGTTTAGATTATTGGGTAACGAGTTGTGTTCATATTATACGAGCTTAAGTATCTATGAATTTAAAATTAAGTCTTTAACACAATAACATGTATCCGAGTTCATGAATCTAGCGTTAACCCGTCAACCTCATACCAAAATTTCTAGGAAAAATTTTGAATTGAAACATTCTTAAAATATTTAACTAATTCAATATTTATATTTTTAAATCCGTTTGTCATCCTTTATAAATTTATACGCATACCCTATATTTGTTCTTACAATTCTTTTTTTTATTGGCTCACACATGACACGCATATATGATATATGATATGTATACCCGTATATATTGATATTATACATATATAAAGATCTTATCCATAACATATACTATGTAGCAATTGTTTGTATGTTCTTGTTTCACAATAATTGTAAAGATATCTATGAATAGAAACATGAAATTTATAAACTATATAATAATGAAAACAGTGTTTATAAGTGACGATATTGAATTTTTAATAATCCCAATTTTGATCCGTTGATCGACACTAAGTCCAACTTAAAAAATATTTTCTGATTGTCCTAACTTTCAATCTATTTTTCTCCATTGAAAATTTTTTTTCTAACGAGGTCTAAACTTGTTACTTTGTGATGATGTGGATGATGGATGATATGGATGATATTAGGTCAACCACATCATCGTTTTCATCCCTTCAAACTCATCATCATCCGAACACTAATCTCCAATCCTAAATCCATCAAATTCCTACAAGTAAAATGCACATCAAATCTTTGAATCTAGTTGAAAACCAGAAAGATGAAATTGGAAATTGAGGGTTGAATAAAGAATTATGGTTTTTTGATTTTGATGTTGTCGTATATGCTTGAAACGGTGATTGCGACGACCTGGTTTTAAAATAAGAGAGGGAGTGAGAGAGAGAGACCGGTGGTTGAGTTTGGTAGGTGGTGGTCCCCATTTTTTCAGCAAGACAGGTGGTTGGGTTTGGCATGTGGTAGCCGATGGTGGGGATTCAAAAGGATGAAGATGGTGATCTTATGTGGTGGTAATGGTTGCTGGAGGGTAGTAAGGTGACAGTAGTGGGCTACGTTATCAAAAACTAATGAGGTTAGACTACGTTAGAAAAAGCTCGGTGAAGGAAAATATGTTAAAAGTTGGGACTGTTAGAAAATATTGCTTAAGTTAACTTAACACCAACTAACGGGTCAAACTTAAGAATCCAATGTCCCTTGTATATATTATATACCTTTAAAAATAATACTACAATATTTGTGAAAGAAATGCGTACATTTTCCTATGCAGTAAAGTATATATTAAAATTATTTTGTTGTTATTTATTAAAATTTAAAACGTTCATCTTTCCTTTCTGGTAATCTACCCATTGAGATATATTATACATTTATACATACTAACAAAATAAGGTTTATGAATTATTTTGATTGGTGGGCGGGTGCTACATTGCATTATGAAAAACACACTTAAAACACATCCTTATTGTTAGGGCTGTAAAAGAACAGAGCAAACACAGACAAGGTCTTGTTCATATTCGTTAATTAAGGAAATAATATGTTCACAAAAACTTACCGAACAAGATGTTGTGTTCGTGTTCATTCATTAAAGAAATGAATGTGTTCACGAACGGTTCATGAACACAAACGAACACAAATAAAATCGGCATTTCCTAGATTGAGACCGACGTATTCATCAATAATGTGAATAATGAAAGCCTGTAAATGAATCGAACGAACACGAACAAGGGCATGTTTGTGTTCGTTCATTTAATTTTAACTAAACTCGAATAATTAATCGTACAAATATTTATGTTCATGTTCGTTTATTTAAAAATGAACATTTGTGCTTGTTTGTTTAAAATCTAAACGAACATAACTGAACAAAGATAAATCACATATATGAACAAATATAAAACTTTTAAATATATGACTCATTCAGATTATATATAATTACTTTCTATCGATACATAAATGAACATAAATAAATAGACATAAACGAACATAAAAGAACATAAATAAACAAACATAAACGAACGGAACATGTGTTCGTGTTCATTCGTTTGTTTATTAAATAAACGAACTTCCTATCGAACGGTTTACGAACAGTTCATCGAGCGTTCTTTGCGTCTACAGGCCTACTTATTGTCGATGCTCTAAATATATTAAAAAATGCATTACAAATACAAGTTGGCGCAAAGTACATATACAACAATGATAATAGACAAATTGGATTTTAATAATCCCAACTTAATGCAGTTAGCCGATAATAATCCAAACTTTGAAAATAGTTGTCACCGGTCCCAACTTTCACACTATTTGTTTTCATGGGACCTCCGTTAAAAAAAATTAACGACGTCAAGTTGTTTCCAAAATTCAAATTAATGTTTTAGGGCTTTTGATCGGAATGAGAATACGAATCAATTGATGTAAAACTTAACTCGAAACAATGCTCCAAACAGCTTGATTTTTGTTAGTTAAAAGTTTGAACACCGGAATTGAAGAATCCTTTAGTCATTTGGACCACCGTTTTGAGGTAAGTTTTACATAAATCGACTCGTATCCTCATTCCTATAAAAGCCCTAAAATAGTCGTTTGAAATTTGGAAAAAACTTAACGTCGTTAAGATTTTTTTAACGGATGTCCAATGAAAACAAATAGTGTGCAAATTGGGACCGGTGACAACTATTTTCTAAGTTGGAATTATTATCGGTTAACTGCATTAAGTTGGAATTAATAAAATCCAATTTACCATGATAAAATATATAGTAGTTGGTTAACTAATCAATATTGTATTTGTTTAACCTAAAGGGGTTTAATAAAAACCTAACAATTACAATTAATTGAAAATTTACAACACAGTAATAGACACTACTAGAAAACTCTTCGTTTTCCTACAAAAACCTGAAACAAATTTCCTACCACCTATAATTCCAGCAACTTTTAGATAAATTTCCAATAAAGAAACATAGCATTGATTTTGTTACAATGTAGCAACAAAATAACAACAGTATGATTTTATGTTGGAAAATAGTTACAAACTTTAAAACAAAGTTCCAACAAAAACACATTTATCAATTTTATTTACTGTGTTTGTTAGAAAAGTGTAGGAAAACATTACAAGTTTAATCATTTGTGCTATCTGTATTATTATAATTATTAAAAAAATAAAAAATATGAATGTTATTTATTGTGTTGTAGGAACGATGTCGGAGTATTTCTAACAATGTTCTTACAAACTATACATTAATCAATTATGTACATCTTCTTTATTGGAAAACTGTTAGAATTCAATATAAATATATTTATATTTTATTTCTATAGCATTAAGAAGATAAAAAAGCTATAAATTAACAATATCAATTATTTTGTAGAAAAGTTGTTGGAACGTTTTCAACAATTTTCCAAATATTTATCAATTATATATTTTATTTTCATTGGAAACTATTGATACACAATATACAAATATTTATTTATAATATTATATCATTCTTAAAATCAAGAATAGTCGATATGATCCGACTAAGACATGTATGATGTGTTATTGATATAATGTGACTTATTACAATCTTATTACATTTTAATCGCACTATATAAATATGACCTAATATTGAACATAATGTCTCAATAAGAATTATCAAGACCCGTTATGACATGTATATTGATGTGTTATTGGCAACTACAACATAATGTGACTTGGCACAAACTTATATAACTGTTTAAGACATAATGCCATAATGAAGGTCATAATGGGTCGGTAAGTGCTACTGTCACCACCCCCAACCCCTATATCCTGGGAGGGAAGCCGTGAACATTGATTGGTGGTATCGGTGTTTATTAAATTATTTTGCAGCGGAATATTTCATCTGAACTGTATTTAGGAAAAATGATCAGAGTTATAAAAACACCATGATTGTTATTATAATAAACTGAGAATTTAATCCATTTTGATACAAACATAATTTTTGTAGGGATAAACCTTAATTTACAAAAAACACGTTTCTTTATTTTGGTGACAAGCCACTTATTTAAGCTGGAAGCCCGCAGGCATCATTCCTTTGTCTCTAACAAATCACCTGAAACATGTTTAAAATATTTGATCAGCAAGAAATACTGGTAAGTACATTCATTCGTAAATAACACATTTTACATTTACAGTATTAAGATGTTTTTACATCTGTCTGCTTACAAATTACCGAAAGGTACTTGTCACTCGACCGTGTATATGACTGTGGTCATATTACTTATTGGCTAACACTTGTCCAATAAGTAACGTGTAATAGACCAGTAGGCAAGCATTGTATACAAATCCCCACAATACTGATAATAACCATCCCGTAAGTCTACAGAGACTTAATCAGTGTAATGTATTTAAAATACTTTAAAATATATTTGAAAAAATTTAGACCATCTGCCATGAATTTTATAGGTTTTGAAATCATCATGACAGTGTCGGAAAAACAGTTGTCTCACGCAAATGTGAGTAGTACAAAAACTCAAATGTCTCAACTTGCAAGTTTACAATTAAAGAATGTCTCTTGGTATTAAGCACCTAGGTTAAACACAATGTAGTATATCTATATTAGTATAAAACCAATAATCATAACGATAATCACGAGATTAGAAACTTTACACGATGACACAATGTCTTACCTTAATAGGTAGAGCTTTTGGATTCGCGTATATAAGTTTCTTTCGATCGGATAGGATATCGCTACGACACTCGGGTATTATATTATCTTCTTAATTTATGTATAATATATAGGAAATTCAGAGAGAAAGAAATTTTGGACGAAGAGTGAATGCCTCATGTTCAACTTATTTATAGCAAATTCTGGAAGCCGTCGCGATACGCGATGGTCATAAACAAAAGACATCACGTATCGCGAAGAATCTTGTAGCGTTGCCTAATCAGCCCTAGGCATGCTATGTGTCCTGTCTGCGTAACCTTCACGTCGCGACGCGCGATGTGTTACTTTAACAGGTCATCGCGTATCGCTACGCCGCGGCGATGCGAGCGTGCGAAGTGCAAAGTGCGCCATCAAAGCGTCACATTGCACTCATCGCACTTCGCCCGAGCCCGTGCGCGTTCGGTTGCTTCACACCCTCCTCTAGGACTACTGGGTGTGATTTGTCTTATAAGAATATTAACATATAAGTTTTCTTTCTTATAAAGAGCTCACTAGTTTTATAATCTAGTGATGTGGGACAATAACTTACACTCCTATTTATACCATAGTGGAAGCTTCTCCTTTTCTTTCCTCCATCAATGTGGGATGAAATTTTCTTCATTTTATTTCTTTATTGTTATTTTGTGGTTTGTTATAGTTATCAAGGCCTAATATAGTCAGTTTAATACATGCATGTCGTGTTATTAATTGTTATAATAGATTTGACTCGTTATAACCTTATGTAATCTTTTAATACGTAACATAGACCGAATATGATCCTTTAGCATGTGTACGAGGTGTTATTGTCCGTTATAAAATAATGTGACTCAATACTACCTTATATAACCCTTTAATACCAAATATGACTTAATAAAGGGCACAATGATGTTAAGTGCCAGCATGCCCAATAAGGTTCATTTAGCATGTGTATAGCGTGTTATTTTCCGTCATAATATAATATGACTCACTATAACCTTATATAAATGTCTTATATAAATGTTAAAGACCAAATATGATAAAATAAAGGTCAAAGTGGATCATTATGAGCTATTAAGGCCAATATAACATTATAAAAGCCATAATTGGCCATTAAGATTATAAAGGCCTTATATAACCCCCTCTAAGACTTAATATAACATTATAAAGGCCACAACTAGACATTAAGAGTTGTCATGACTCGAAGCTCGGGCTCGTGACTCGCTCGACAAAAGCTCGAATAAAAATAGTTAAAAGAAACTTGATTTGAAACAACCTAAGCTGAGTTAGATCATTTTCTAACCGAGCCAAAACCGAACCTAGCTCGGCTAGGTCATGTCTCGACTCATTGGATCGATCTTAGGCTCGTTTAACTTCAAAATCAAGATCGAGTTTATCTAAGCTGTCTCTTTTAGTTTCGAGCTTGAGCTCAAAACCACTCTAGCTCGACTCGGGCTTGAATCATGACAACAAAAAAAATTAACTAACAATATTAATCTTTGTAAACTCCATTTCATTTTTACTGAAAGTTTTTATTAAGTTTTTCTAGTTAAAGATAAAACTAATTAATTTCATAAATAAATGAAACTCAGTTTACAATATGTTCTTATTTATAAACAATCAAATTGAGATCAATGTTCTTATATATAAAATGCATGGTAAGTTGTCAATAGTGTAAATATTTTCTTATAGTTTTTTTCTATTAAAACTTGGAGGCTAAAAGCCATAATAATTTATTAAAGTATTTAATAAAGATTTTTATAAACTGTTATTTATTAAAAATTATTATACATGGGTTGTAAACTATTCGATAAGATTTATTAAAAGAACTTAATTTACTAAATGTTTGGATTAAACGTGATGGTAAAAATGTTGAGGTTACTCGGCAAAAAACTAGGGTTTAAGCATCACAAAAAACAAAAGATAGAAAAAAAAATAGTTAGTATAAAAAAACATATGTTTAATATCAACCATTAAAAGTTATTACAACTTTTTAAATCTTTTTTATTGTTCACCCCATGTAGTATACGAGTTTCGAACCTATTAATCAATATAATAAACAAGAAGCTTATCATACATGTAATATCCGGCCTCTCGCATCACCAATATTGTTTGTTTTACCAACGAAGAGCTCACGGATTTGTTTTTGGTTGCCAAGGTGGAGACTTCCCAGGAGGTCACCCATCCTAGTACTACTTTCACCTGAGCACGCTTAACTGTGATCTCTCCTCTCGTCCATTACCATTAAGCTCAAAACGCGTTGATGATATAAGAGGCGGGGCATTTACTTATGAATCAATGATCTCTCTTGTCCACGACCGATGTGGGATTTGCCTAAGATGTTACAAACACCCCCTTAGGACTCATCGTCCTCGATGAGGTTTGCCCCACCATCCCATCCATGACGTGGGATTTGCCTAAGGTGTACCTCACGACACCCCATGGACTCAGCGTCTCTTATGAGGTTTGTCCGACCATCTCGAACGGCACAAGAGTGGCTCTGATACCACTTGTCACATCTGGCCCCTCGCACCACCAATATTGTCCGCTTTACCAACGAAGAGCTCACGAATTTGTTTTCAGTTGTCCAGGTGGTCACCCATCCTCATACTATTTCCACCTGAGCACGCTTAACTGTGGAATTCTCCTCTCATCCACTACCATTAAGCACCCAAAACGCGTTATGATGGGGCTCCTTATTAAGAAGGCTTAGTTCTCCTTCCCAACCGATGTGGGATGTCATAATTCTGTAACAGCCCTGCTACCACCGCACCATAATATTGTCCACTTCGTCCGGGACGTACCACCATCGCCTCACGGATTTGTTTTTTTTCCAGGTGGTCACCCATCCTCATGCTACTCCCACCTGAGCACGCTTAATCGTGGAATTCTCCTTTCATCCACTACCATTAAGCGCCCAAAACGCGTTATGATGAGGAATGTATCCACCTCCTTATAAAGAAGGCTTAGTTCTTATTCCCAACCGATGTGGGATGTCACAATCCACCCCTCTTAGGGGTCCAACGTCTTCGCGGAACCTGGCATCACCGGTCCGACCCTAGCTCTGACACCATCTGTAACAGACCATCTACCACCGTACCATAATATTGTCCGCTTTGACCGGGACGTACCACCATCGCCTCACAGATTTGTTTTTGGTTTCCCAATTGGTCACCCATCCTCATACTACTCTCATATGAGCACGCTTAACTGTGGAATTCTCCTCTCATCCACTACCATTAAGCTCCCAAAATGCGTTATGATGGGTAAGGTATCCACCTTCTTATAAAGAAGGTTTGGTTCTCCTTCCCAGCCGAAGTGGGATGTCACAATACATTATTAATACACAACCATTATGCATTAGAAATAAACCATACACTATTAACAAGAAATGTCCGTACATGCGGGCTACGATGAGATGACCAAGAGTTCTTTCAGTATAAGTTTAGTTTGTTACGACATTATAAATGGTTTTGTACCGTAAATGATTTGTTTTCTGATTATCGTTTTTTTTAAAATGTTGAATGTATATAGAAAAGAAAGTCAAGTAATCTATGATCACCCAACTACGTGCATGCAATAAATTAAAGGACTAACACATACCATATTAAATTGGTTCAATTAATACATGTAGTAAACACTTACGCATGGCAAAGTAATGCATTTTGTCTATAAACGCAAGAACGTGAAAGATAAGTAAAATCTCTAATAAGTATTAATGATGTCGTGTGGTTGTATATATAGAAGTTTATTCTTATTCATACAATATCGGGTTTTAAATTTATAAAAATGACTTATATTAAGAATAAGCCACACATAAATAGGAAAATGTACCTATCGTATATGTAGGATAGTGTTGGTAAGAACCAAGTATCGATCCGAGAATACGAGATGTTTTAAATACTAAATCTTTGTAATTAACTTAATCGATAATTATAATCTTGAAATGTTTGTTTTAAACTAAATTTTTGTTTGTTTTTATATTAAATTTAAGCAAATGAGATAACTTTGAACGATATAAACAATATATAAAGGCTACCACCTTAATTTAGAATTCACTTAACTCTTGTTGACGACTATTTATAAGAATATGTGGTGACATTAGCTTGTAACAAGATCGAATAACTCTTTAACTTTACACAAAACTATTATCATGACATTTTAGAAAGTAGTATGCATAACTTTAAACTAACCACCAAAATGTCATATATTTGTAAGAGAGCTAGTTCTTGAAGCATAAAAGGATTAGTGTAAGGCCCCGTTACCGGTGCTTCACTTGGACATTGGATTTACTCATAAACACAGTTCTATTTATATCATAGTTAATTAAAACCTTCACGGAAGATAAAAACTTTCATAAACATTACATAATAATTCATAACATGTCTTAAAACATTGTTGTCCTTCAAAATTAAAACATTAAATATAAAACATCATTCGTCTTCAGATGCCAGACTCTTATTCTTCTACCATGTGTCCCTGCTCAAGCCAACTTTCTCATTCTACTCATCTGCGTGCATACTAAAAGTCTGCTACGCTAATTGAGTTCTAGTTAATCATACATCATACAATACAATACATATACTTACCTTTAATTACGCATACGAAGATACATAATAATTACTTACTAATTTACTTCCATTAAATAATTTCATACATACGTTCATACTTTATTACTTTCATACTATATAGTTACTGTCCTTTTCTATCTCAGATATTATTAGGTTCTGATCCCTCTTTCCTTGTCTATCTCAAATATTATTAGCGTCTTATCCCTTTCTTGTCTATATCAGGTATTATTAGGGTCTGATCCCTCTTTTCTTCTATATCTCAGATATTATTAAGGTCTGGTCCTTTTCTTCTCTATCTCAGATATTATTATGGTCTGATCTCTTACTTCTTCATCTTCGTACATTCTGTCTTTACATAACCGTAACATACATATACTTTCTTTAATCATTTATACATACTCATATGTTGTACGTATATATATGTCATACACATTCATCTTTCATATACAAACCTCCCTTGTCAATACGTGCAATATCCGAAGATCGTTCACGTACCACAAGCTTTCGTTCACATTCATAACATAA
This sequence comes from Bidens hawaiensis, assembly GCF_021521415.1. Classification (NCBI taxonomy): domain Eukaryota; kingdom Viridiplantae; phylum Streptophyta; class Magnoliopsida; order Asterales; family Asteraceae; genus Bidens; species Bidens hawaiensis. Next base: position 65,874 of record NW_027499070.1, on the reverse strand, counting down.
TATCTAATACATAAATCATACATGGCAAGTGTATTAACTATCACATCGAGTATGCACACAGCCCCGAAAATATAACAAGGAAATGGGGCTAGAAACTCACCTGAACTCGGTTACGTTCACCGTTAAATGGTTATCCCTTTCTTTAGTTGTGCGCGACTAACTGTATAACAATTACACGTATCAATTAACTATCACTACCCATATCACGTTTCTAGTCTAATTATAACCCTCAACGAACAGAGGTCCGGGAGCAGCGCCCCTGACAGCGGAATTCTAGGGGCGGCAGCTTTTGCGGGGTCCAAGGGCAGAGCCCCTGGCTGGGGTCGAGCTGACTTAACAGATTTTTCATTAGAATTCTAATTTATTATTTTATTTGCTAACTCAAAAGTTCGAGGGCTTCTTTGTAATTAATCCATTTTATCTTAAGTTCAGGGACCTTTCTGTCATTCTTTCAAAGTTTAATTCGTTATCCAGTTCCTTAACGAATGGGGCTCATTCGTTACTTCGACGGACATTATAATGAATTGAACCTTTATAGCGAAGTGAACCATATAACGAACTGGTCTTTATAAAGAATTGAACCTTTATAACGAACTAGCCCTTATAACGAACTGGGGTTCATTCGTCAGTTCTCCGTTAACGAATTTGCTTAACGAATGGGGCTCATCCGTTATTCTTTCTTAACGAATCAGCCTAACGAATCAGAGCTCATTCGTTAACTCTCTGTAACAAATTGCTTGACGAATTCGTTACACGCGCTCCTAGGGTTAGGTCAGAATGTCAGGGAACATTCCCTGACATCATTACCTCGTACGCCGCCTTTCCGGCGCCGCCGTGCCGGAAAACCGGGTGGTGGCCAGAAAAGCGTATTTTACCCCATTTTACACCGTTTTTCACCGTTTTTCGTCTCGTTCGATCCAGATCTGAGTTAGGGTGACCCCTAAGCTCAACTTTTGATCGGTTTATACCCGATTCTATCCGAATCTCATGACTTTAACGGTTTAGGGTGTCAGCTCGTCGTTTCGTGACTAGATGTAACACCCCGTAACCGCAGCGGAAACGTAAACGGGATGCAACAGACACCTCTGATATCAACCACATTGTTTATAAAGAAAACTGAATACATTAATATACTTCAAATTACATTATCTTGTATTTCATTACCGTCTAGGTGATACACAATTCTATTTGTTATAATGTATCCTAACATCCTGCACGCAAATCTTACACACATCAAGCACTTAGCACGTAAGCAATCACTTCATCTTAATTGTACCTGAAAAGCATGTGAGAAAACGGGTCAACTACGAATAGTTGGTGAGTTTCACAATTTGAGTAAACCATGATAAATCCATATCAAAATATAATATTATCTGGGGACACTGTTAACCCAGTACTGTACTCATTCCGGGGGCAATGTTAACCCAGAAACACGATGTAATTATGCTGAGCCCACAAGTGAAACCTCTGACTATCACACACAACCCCCGTGGCATATCCCCCGCCCACGGAACTGCTCCAAACCGCTATGTCTAACATTACATAGCAAAATAAATAACAACAAAATAGACATGTGCAACTGGCTGGGAAACATCAGCAAATCCATGCCGGACCAGTTGGGTTTGTCAGACCAATAGTACTATCCACACTCTACCGGCTTTCAGTTAATCACTCGTGTTCCGGGGCCTTAGAATGTTAGCAACTCAGACAATTATCATCTTAGTACATTTCCGTACGATTCCCGTACAATAAAATATATATATAAATCAACGCATGTCCATGCGTTCAGTATGTATTTAAACATTTCAGTAATAACATGCTTCCGCCCCGAGAAACTATTTAAAAACAATTCAGAAAAAGGGGGCTCGTGAAACTCACCTTAGCACATGCAAGCAGGTAACAATAATCATTATCAGTTAACATGTCCAATCTGTAATATGATCCCTACGATCGTTACTATACACTCATTATTAATATAACTTTAACCGTGTTAACCGGTACATCTAGGGACACTGTTAACCCAGTACTGTACCCGTTCTGGGGGCAATGTTAACCCAGAAACACTTCTCCGGACTCAGATTGTGATGTCGTTTAGATTTCAACAGTCAAATTTTCTAATAGCATGTTTTCCCCGTTTTGCGTGCCTAGCACGGTTACCCGTTTTTATGTTTCAAAAAAATAAGTTTGGTCACACACGACCCGAAAATACTGGTTGACTGATAATTTAGTTTAAGTTGTGAAATTAGAGCTCGGTTTAGACGCTCCGATTGGCCGCGGGACCCGTTTCCGTCTTTAGTGCACCGGAAACTGTTTTATCGGGTAAAATTACTCAAATCATCCGAATTATTTTCGGATGATTCATTTTTACTTGTTTAACTCAATTATATGAAAATAGTTCATTTTTAGGGTTTTTGTACACTAGTCAGCTCGCTTAAGCGAACTTCACCGGTTTACGCGTTTTAACTTTAAAAGTTTGATAATTAGCACAAATAATTATCCGTTTAATCTCGGATCTTGAAATTTTGCACAAACCACTTTTTGACAGTGGGGAATTTTATAAAAATATTTCCAGAATTAATTTCTATATTTAAAATTTATTTATCTATTTTTAAACACCATTTAAACACTAAATATGTCGTAAATACTAAACGACCTTAGAAAAATCCCAAATTTTTCCTGGATGTCCCCTACCATCCACATAGTCCCCTTTAATTTTTCCAGAACCAAAATCTTCTTTTACATGCCATTTTCACTAAAACCGAGCTAGTAAACCCAAGAACTCGTTTAACCGGAAAGCCTACTTAGACTTCTCCAACTGACCTAAAATTTTGTGTGTGACTTTTACATGTTATAAAAAGCTTATCTGCAATTGTCCAGAATTTTTCATGATATTTAAATATTTTTCACCATTTTTGGCCAAAACCGAGCATTAAATTCGCCAAATATTCATCCTTTGTCCAAAAATTACCAAAAATTCACAGAACTCTTATTTTCATGTGTAGAACTTCCCTGTAAAATTTCATGACCCAACTATAAACCATCAACAATCTGTCCACAATTCCAAAACCGAACATAAACCGAATATACCTTTCGATCTCCGCCCCTACAAGCTAAAAACTCGTTTTTCCGCCTTATCTACCACTAAATACAGAACCTACAACCAACATACCACAATACCAAGCAAGTTACACTCACGATCAAGCCTCTTACACTATAGTTTCGGTTATGATTCAAAAACAAATATTTAACCGTAAAAATTCGTTTTTGATTCGTTTAACTCCTTTCTTGGACCAAGATCCCTTGTATAACCCGTATACATCACTTGATCATGCAAGAATCGTTTTTCATCTTTGAAACCTCATTTTCTTGCAAATAAACTCAAAAAACGAAGATGGAAACGTGATTAACTCGATTCTTTACCTTGTTTTCTTGCTCCAAAATTTCGGTTTTTGAATCATGATGTTGAGAGAATTGATGATCTTGTGGAATTGGTTGTTTAAAAAAAATGAGGATGAATGGGGTGTAAGGAGGGAGTCTGATCGGAAGTAGTGAGGGGGTGGGGTGGGACCCACCTCTTCATTCTTAGTCACATGTTTGGATTTCGGATATCCGGATAATGTTTTGGATAATCTGGTTCAGTTCGTTTTTCGGTTAAATGTTTAATTTGGCTTAAAACGAGGCTAAAACGGTCGTTTTTCGGCTTAAAAATGAAATTCATATAAAACCGATTTAAAAACTTTAAAAACTTAAACCATGACATTTATTAACTTAAAACATCATATCATTAATTATCGCGCATCTTTTTCGGCTTGATCGATCATCCCTTGCTCGGTTTGGTATTAAAGGTTTCGTTTAATGTACCGACGTACCATTAAATCGAAATTCTTTTTCTGTGCCGTACTTTACTTATCCCGAAGCATTAATGCTTCGTAACATCACTAAATATTATAGATATCGTCTATAATTGAACCCTCGATTCGTTCGGGTTTCAATAATTATCGATCGATTAATCGCATATTCAATGCGGTGAATTATATATTCACGTACAATCAATACAATGAACCATGTATTCTCGTATAATTACCATGGTAACTCATGTATCCGACAGTAAATATGACGTAACTATTGTCTACCGGTTAGGGTATACCGGGTTTCGTCGGAATCGTTACATTCTCTCCCCGTTAAGAAATTTCGTCCTCGAAATTTTACATGCCCACTATCCCTTTCCGAGAGAAAGGTGGGGGGGTTTTTCCTTCAGAATTCACCCTCGCGTTACCAGGTATAATCTGGTCCTCGCTGTGAATTCCACTTAATCTTAATCAGTAAAGCTTGGTGTGTCCAAACTGTTCAGTTTTCCCGTCTACTATCTCTACGGAATTATTTATGATATCAAGCATTTATTCTATGAGTACCTCCATTACTAGTACTTTCGTTGCCTTATCGCTTAGATACTTTTCAATCCGTATACATGGCAAAACATCATGTATAGTACTTAACCCCTGGAGTACTTTAATCGATAAACTAAATGACCAGTCGTGGAGATAGTTTCATGAGGTCCGATATATTAAGGAGCTATTTTCGGTTTTGCCAAACCTCATATCACCTCTCTAAGGTGATGCCTTAAAAATGCCTTGTCACCTTCTTCCAGTGACAATGGTTTCCTTTGAAAGTTGGCATAAATCCTTTGCCAATCTCGCGCTGCTTTCAACTTATCTTAAATATTATAAATCCGATTGGTTGTTTCTCGAATCAATTCAAATCTTATGGCTTGATTGACGCCCATTTTCAATTTAACAAATTGGTAATAATTACTTCACCCATAGAAAGCTTCAAACTCTCGATGCTTCCTTCCCCGCCTTTCAATATTGGAAGTAGGATGACTATTTCGATCTGAGATAATTAAAAATGGTACTCCACGACGAGATACCATTTCACCATCATGAATTTGGGCGAGAATTCATTGTGGTAATCGTCATGGATTGGGATGAAATGCGAGGATTGGTCAATCGATCCGCGATTACCCAATTTACATCATGCCTTTGATATATCTTGGGAATTTGCGTCCCGAAATCCATTGTAATTTATTCCCACTATCATTGGCGAATTTTCTGTCGTTGCGGCGTTCCCTAGGGTTTTCGGTGTGCAGCCTTATCTCTTGCATAACTTAAATATTCGCCAACATAAGTAACCATATCTTTCTCCAAACTCGGTCATTAATAAAATCCTTTCAGATATTCGTATCATCAATGGTCTAATCCGATCCCGGATGTATGGAATATTTCGATCTATGCGTTTCGTCCATGATTAATTCACGAAGGTCATGGAGGGTCGGGATCCAAATCCGATTTTTGAAATAGAGAATTTCGTCCACGCGCTGTTCGAAATTCCTCTCATTGCCGTAACGTTCCTCCTTTTCCAATTGTTCCTCTTTCAACGCCTCACGTTGAGCGACTCGAATCAGGTCCGAAAAGTTCGACTGGACTATCACCCCCCGCGCTCCCACTCGCAATGGCTTAACCCGATCTTTCTTACTCAAGGCATCGGCTACAACGTTAGCCTTGCCGGGGTGATAACGGATGTCACAGTCATAATCGTTTAACAACTCTACCCATCTTCAATGAATATGAGACTGCGGTCTCTTTTCATCTATAAAATTTGTACATTTGCGTCGTACAAGGATTATGAGTTGGGTAATGCTAAAAATTCTTCAATAAATCGCTGATAGTCTCCGGCTAGTCCTAAAAATTGGCGCATTTCCTTTGGCGCCTTGCGTGACTGCCAATTTTAATGGTTTCTATCTTATTTGGATCTATGTGAAATCCTTGTTGCTTTACAACATGACCAAAAGATTATGCTTTCTGTATTCAAAATCACCTTTCGAAAACTTCGCGTACAACTCATCTTGCTTTAACACTTCCATAATTTTCCTTAAACGTCGTTCGTGCTCTTCTTTACGTTGCAAATATATCAAAATATCATCAATGCATGCTATGACAAATTTGTCAAAATAAAGTTTACAGACTCGGTTCATGAGTTCCATGAATGCTGCCGGCGCATTTGTTAGCCCGAAAGGCATAACTAAGAATTCATAATGGCCGTAGGAAGTCCAAAACGCTGTTGTTGCAACGTCCTCCTCTTGGATTTTTCATTTGGTGATAACTATATCTAAGATCAATTTTCTAAGAATAAATCGCCCCTTGCAGTTGGTTAAACAGATCATTCACTTCGAAGAAGTGAATACCTATTCTTGATCGTCACTTTATTCAATTCTCCCTAATCAACACATATCCTAACACTTCCGTCCTTCATTTCCCAAATAACACTGATGCACCCATGGTGACTAACTAGGTCGTATAAAACCTTATCCAATAATTCTTGCATTTCAGTTGATGCAAGTCGGTAAGATGCTTTACCAACAGGGCCAGCTTGAGGTATTAAATTGATTCTGAATTCGACCTGTCGGGTTGGCGGTAACCCAGGAAGTTCTTCTGGGAAAACTTCTGGATATTTACGTATCACCGAAACATCTTCTATATGTTTTCTTTTAAATACTTTGGCAATCGCGTTTGTTAAATACACCACGTCTTCTTGTCGTGAATATTATAACATCTCAAGATGAGATTAGAGTGTTAACATAATACCGTACACTTTTCTCTGTGTCTAATCGCTTCATCGTCTGAAGGAGAGCTTCTAATCATCTTCTTTTCATATTTGATTTCAGCTTCATGTTGAGTTAGCCAATCCATGTTAACTGTTACGTCAAAACTTCTTAACTTTACTGGTCGTAGGTCAATAGGGAAAGGTTAATCGTTCAGAATAATAGGACAATTCCGAACAATTTAGTTATCCATTAGGGATTTAGATTCCACAGTATAGGGTTCTATAGTTTCACTAATCGGTATATTTCCAAATGATAGGAGGTTAACAGGAACTAACCTCTATCGGTGACCGTAAAAATATCACCGAAGCCTATTGATTTAAAACTACAACACACTTAACACCACCTTTGGATCATGACTTGCTTTATTCGGATTACTCACAAAAGCACGGCTCCTTGCTTGATCAGAGGTTGATGCTTGTCATGAGGTTCATCTTCCAACGACACCTTGGTTCAACTTTGGGCAATTTCTCTTGAAACGTTCTGTACTGCCACATTCATAGCAAGTACAACTGTTTCGCATAATTTGATTTCTTTGGATGGATTGTTATTGAAGTTGTTGGGTTCGGAGTGGTTGTACACGAATGGGTTGGGGTTGCCGGTTCACATGGCTATAATTGGTTCTATAATTGGGGCATTACGTCCATCTTTACCACACCCGTGGCCTACTATCACTCGACATTCTTCTTCCTGCCGATGACCATATTTTCCACATTTAGGGAAGTACCCTTCATGCGGTTCATGTTTTCACACCAGAACTAGTCTTGGTATAATTCTGGGTTGTAGGATATACCTACTTATTCAAAAGTCTATCTTGCACTATACCTTTATCATTTCTCTTCTTTAATACTCGACGTCTCACCTAACGTCCTTCCAGTCCGCTTCCCATAGAGTCAAATATATCAATGCTGGCTTGTGACACAACCCTTCCAAAGGTTGTATATTTTACAGGATTGACTATACTCCTTATCGATGGAGTTAGTCCCCAATACTGCGCTCACTTCGCTTAGTTTCAGGAGTAATTAGCCATGTTACCAGACATGACAATTCCTTCAAACGATTAGCGTTTTCTAAGTGATCAGCATACAACATTTCTATCTTCCATAGCTCAGTTTCCTATCTCTGAACTTAATTACTCGAATAAAAGTGCTCTAGCACAAGAATTTTAAATCCTGACCATATCATCTGAGCAATAACTTTCTAACTATAATTTTGTACCATCGTGTTCCATCACGATACAACATAGTCTACCAACATATCTGTAACATATTTCACTACACAATGTTCTAGACTCTTACCAATATCCTTAACCATTTCAATATTTTCTATCCACTCGCTAGTCTATTCCTCCCTTTACCATCAGTAAACTATTAATAATTTCCTTAACACAACCAATAAACATATCCTTCATACCGGATCTAATTCATTACGACTACCATTCATGTTTAGTTTATAACTAATACTTGTAGTCATAATAGTATTCGGTGGGACATTATCACTCTTAGTAATAACACTAAGAATTGAAATATTCATAATCATGTGATTGCTCGATCTGTAATTCTGCGATCACATTTGCATCAACACTAGCAGTGATCTGTGATACGACATTCGGTATCATCATCTGCTATCTTTGAGCAATCAGCTGAATCATATCAATCTCCATCATTGGAGTTATTCTTTTATGTCATTCTGCCGTACCCATCCCGTACGCAGTAATCAATACTAATCTCACCGTATACTCGTTACCAAGCTCAATCATAATAGCAAGTACACATACACACCAAATATTATCATACATATTACACATACCGGTATCTAGTATATATGTCCCACAAATATAATATCATAAGGACTTAACCTGACGTCGGTTAAACGTTTAAATATGTTTCATAACCCTTGTCACCAACTGACATATAGATCTTTCTCAACAAAGATTAATGTTTAATAAGCTTGATTTCAATATCCTTCTGCATGCCAGCATAACCGATACATGCTCACCGTGAGCACCAAACGATTATGTAACACGGAGTTATAATATCCGTGTCTATTTGTATATCCGGCATACACGGTATACCACCTACGAACGAACAACCAACTAGGCTATAATGATTCCAACACCTCTTTGTGTATGGGTAATCATTCTATTCGAGTATACATGGGTATGGGCATCTAACGGATGTAAGGTTAACATAGGGAGTTGCAAGGTTCAAGGTGATCGCGCACATGGGTTACCTTCAAATATTATCAATTACTATTATGGGAAATTCTCTCACTTGCTCAGCCAATGTCCTCAGGCGTTCTAGGTTCACTAAAATCGGTAATTCTCGAACTGGAGGTGGTGTGTCTCATATGTTTGAGAGTGAGAAATACACATATATATTTCTATATATTATTTTTATCTGCTCATTTATTATCAATTTTTTTTTTAACGGAATAAGAATGGGTTCACGTATAGGTCCGTCCGTACGTGAGAGTCGGCGGTTCTGGTGAACATAGGGGGTTATTAGGATATACGGTACTGGTGTTGGTAGGGTAAGGGATTTATCAATTTTGGTTGGGAGTGACGGTTACTAGATATTTCTGGTTAATGTCAAACGGGAGATCTAACTCGGTACTAACATAACTATTGCCCGTTAAGTCAGACTTATCATCAACCGATGCTCTAGAAATTTTCAGCATCCTCAGTACTTTTATTATTTCATCCCCCGGTTCCTTATCCGGGTCCTATTTCTCAATTCATGTACCCACAAGATATGTACATCTATATATATACACATTAGCACGTATAAATAATATTATATACTTTACACATATGTTGCCATTTTTACCTATTAATGTACCCCGTGATTTCCCCTGAACTCTCTCGTGCGGACAAGTCTGTTATTATGTTCCGGACCATAATAACTCACTTGTCCATCCGAGTTCATCCAGACCTCGTCACTATAAACTATTAGTTGACATTCAGATCCTATAATACTTGAGCTACTAGTTATATTTTAGGTATCTTTTAAAGACATCCTAAATCTTTATAACCAATGGCTCTGATACCAACTTCTGTAACACCCCGTAACCGCAGCGGAAACGTAAACGGGATGCAACAGACACCTCTGATATCAACCACATTGTTTATAAAGAAAACTGAATACATTAATATACTTCAAATTACATTATCTTGTATTTCATTATCGTCTAGGTGATACACACATCATACAATACGATACACAATTCTATTTGTTATAATGTATCCAAACATCCTGCACGCAAATCTACACACATCAAGCACTTAGCACGTAAGCAATCACTTCATCTTAATTGTACCTGAAAAGCATGTGAGAAAACGGGTCAACTACGAATAGTTGGTGTGTTTCACAATTTGAGTAAACCATGATAAATCCATATCAAAATATAATATTATCTGGGGACACTGTTAACCCAGTACTGTACTCATTCCGGGGGCAATGTTAACCCAGAAACACGATGTAATTATGCTGAGCCCACAAGTGAAACCTCTGACTATCACACACAACCCCCGTGGCATATCCCCCGCCCACGGACCCGTGGCATATCCCCCGCCCACGGAACTGCCCCAAACCGCTATGTCTAACATTACATAGCAAAATAAATAACAACAAAATAGACATGTGCAACTGGCTGGGAAACATCAGCAAATCCATGCCGGACCAGTTGGGTTTGTCAAACCAATAGTACTATCCACACTCTACCGGCTTTCAGTTAATCACTCGTGTTCCGGGGCCTTAGAATGTTAGCAACTCAGACAATTATCATCTTAGTACATTTCCGTACGATTCCCGTACAATAAAATATATATAAATCCACGCATGTCCATGCGTTCAGTATGTATTTAAACATTTCAGTAATAACATGCTTCCGCCCCGAGAAACTATTTAAAAACAATTCAGAAAAAGGGGGCTCGTGAAACTCACCTTAGCACATGCAAGCAGGTAACAATAATCATTATCAGTTAACATGTCCAATCTGTAATATGATCCCTACGATCGTTACTATACACTCATTATTAATATAACTTTAACCGTGTTAACCGGTACATCTGGGGACACTGTTAACCCAGTACTGTACCCGTTCTGGGGGCAATGTTAACCCAGAAACACTTCTCCGGACTCAGATTGTGATGTCGTTTAGAGTTCAACAGTCAAATTTTCTAATAGCTTGTTTTCCCCGTTTTGCGCGCCTAGCACGGTTACCCGTTTTTATGTTTCAAAAAAATGAGTTTGGTCACACACGACCCGAAAATAGTGGTTGACTGATAATTTAGTTTAAGTTGTGAAATTAGAGCTCGGTTTAGACGCTCCGATTGGCCGCGGGACCCGTTTCCGTCTTTAGTGCACCGGAAACTGTTTTATCGGGTAAAATTACTCAAATCATCCGAATTATTTTCGGATGATTCATTTTACTTGTTTAACTCAATTATATGAAAATATATTTCATTTTTAGGGTTTTTGTACACCAGTCAGCTCGCTTAAACGAACTTCACCGGTTTACGCGTTTTAACTTTAAAAGTTTGATAATTAGCACAAATAATTATCCGTTTAATCTCGGATCTTGAAATTTTGCACAAACCACTTTTTGACAGTGGGGAATTTTATAAAAATATTTCCAGAATTAATTTCTATATTTAAAATTTATTTATCTATTTTTAAACACCATTTAAACACTAAATATGTCGTAAATACTAAACGACCTTAGAAAAATCCCAAATTTTTCCTGGATGTCCCCTGCCATCCACATAGTCCCCTGTAATTTTTCCAGAACCAAAATCTTCTTTTACATGCCATTTTCACTAAAACCGAGCTAGAAAACCCTAGAACTCGTTTAACCGGAAAGCCTACTTAGACTTCTCCAACTGACCTAAAATATTTTGTGTGACTTTTACATGTTATAAAAAGCTTATCTGCAATTTTCCAGAATTTTTCATGATATTTAACTATTTTTCACCATTTTTGGCCAAAACCGAGCATTAAATTCGCCAAATATTCATCCTTTGTCCAAAAATTACCAAAACTTCACAGAACTCTTATTTTCATGTGTATAACATCTCTGTAAAATTTCATGACCCAACTCTAAACCATCAACAATCTGTCCACAATTCCAAAACCGAACATAAACCGAATATACCTTTCGATCTCCGCCACTACAAGCTACAAACTCGTTTTTCCGCCTTATATACCACTAAATACAGAACCTACAACCAACATACCACAATACCAAGCAAGTTACACTCACGATCAAGCCTTTTACACTATAGTTTCGGTTATGATTCAAAAACAAAGATTTAACCGTAAAAATTCGTTTTTGATTCGTTTAACTCCTTTCTTGGACCAAGATCCCTTGTATAACCCGTATACATCACTTGATCATGCAAGAATCGTTTTTCATCTTTGAAACCTCATTTTCTTGCAAATAAACTCAAAAAACGAAGATGGAAACGTGATTAACTCGATTCTTTACCTTGTTTTCTTGCTCCAAAATTTCGGTTTTTGAATCATGATGTTGAGAGAATTGATGATCTTGTGGAATTGGTTGTTTAAAAAAAATGAGGATGAATGGGGTGTAAGGAGGGAGTCCGATCGGAAGTAGTGAGGGGGTGGGGTGGGACCCACCTCTTCATTCTTAGTCACATGTTTGGATTTCGGATATCCGGATAATGTTTTGGATAATCTGGTTCAGTTCGTTTTTCGGTTAAATGTTTAATTTGGCTTAAAACGAGGCTAAAACGGTCGTTTTTCGGCTTAAAAATGAAATTCATATAAAACCGATTTAAAAACTTTAAAAACTTAAACCATGACATTTATTAACTTAAAACATCATATCATTAATTATCGCGCATCTTTTTCGGCTTGATCGATCATCCCTTGCTCGGTTTGGTATTAAAGGTTTCGTTTAATGTACCGACGTACCATTAAATCGAAATTCTTTTTCTGTGCCGTACTTTACTTATCCCGAAGCATTAATGCTTCGTAACATCACTAAATATTATAGATATCGTTTATAATTGAACCCTCGATTCGTTCGGGTTTCAATAATTATCGATCGATTAATCGCATATTTAATGCGGTGAATTATATATTCACGTACAATCAATACAATGAACCATGTATTCTCGTATAATTACCATGGTAACTCATGTATCCGACAGTAAATATGACGTAACTATTGTCTACCGGTTAGGGTATACCGGGTTTCGTCGGAATCGTTACACTAGATCTAGCGGGTTTGGATCCATACAATATCATACTATCATTACCTCGGATCGATACTTAGGTTTTCCTTGGGTTCTGCTAAGGGAAAAGAGAGAGATATGAGAGAGAGCTTAAGTGTGTGTTTTTGATGGTGTATGGAATATGTGAAATGAATGGCTTATGGGGTAATTATTGTTTATATATGATGGGTCATGGGCTTAAGCCCATGGTCTTTCCCTTTTTTCTTATTATCAAGTCCATTACTCATATTACTTAACCCAACACAAGCCCATCTCATAACATCTAACATTATTATTTATTAACCGAATGGAAAACAGGATGTTACAATTAGACTCTATTTTAAAACTACATAAATCAAGTCTAAGAACAATGAGGAAAGATTATGCATATAAATATATAATCAATCAATTGTTGATTTAGTGTAAGTTATTTGTATACCTTATTTCAACATATAATTTCTCAAACTAGCATAATAACCTAATCAAATGAACTTTCAATAATATTTTAGAGAATTATAACTAGAATGATTAATTGTATGTTTTATAAAGATGATCCAAGTTGTCTTTCAGCCAACTTAGTTACAAAAGAACATGAATGATACATGGATGATTAACATAATTTGAAAAGTTCGTAATAAAGATATAAATCATCAACTTGGAACTAGTTAATCTAAGGTATTAAAACACATCTCATCAAAAGATAATTACACAATATCCATTACTTCAAGAACTAGAACCACATATTCAACAAATTTATCAAATTAAGTTATAATTCATCATAAATTAAGGTGGTAAAAGAAAGTTTAGCTTATGAAGAGTATAGTAACGCACACAAATGAAGAAGAAGATGAAAGATACATGATTAAATTATGACAACATAACCACAATTAGTTATATATATTCTCTTATAAGATTATGATGGATCTAAGATGATGATGGATGCTTTCTAGCCTTCAAACATCTTGATTGATCTTCAAATTGAGAGTAAAATGAGTGTTTAATGTAAGACTCCCGTCTAAGCTCTCTCTCTCTCTCTCTCTTTCTCTCTCTCTCTCTCTCTCTCTCTCTCTCTCTCTCTCTCGCAATGATACATCCACACTATTTATAGGCAAACAGAGGCACTAGGCACGGCTTGTGCTTTGTGAAGCATGTCCCAACGGATCATTTTGCATGTGTAATTAATGTGTGTCCATAAGTACATGGGGGTGCGTGGTTAGTGGGGCACAACCCCATGATTTGAGTGCCTATTTCTTATATTTTAGTCTCATGCGAGAAGGGTGACCATGAGAGTGTGGCTAACCAACACAACCCCATGTTTTGGTAATAAGATTTTGTCTTATTTGAAAATGTGATTATTAGGGTATGTTTTGTGAAGCATGGGGGCGTGCTTTGTCTTTTAATACAATTTCTTCAGTTTTCTGCGTTTTTTTCTTCGTATATCCACGTGTTTCTTCATTTGAGTCGAGGATAAACCTAAAGATAGGAAAAAACATAATAAATAGCTATTTGAACTAAAAATTATAATAAAGATAACAAATTGGAGATTATTTGATGTCAAAATGATGTATATTTTTATATACATCAAACGTCCCCACACAAAAATGTCAGTCGGTTGAAGAGATTATCTTCCCTCCAACAGACCAATTATAAAATTCACACGTGCTTATTCTTAATAGAAATTTTGGCTCGCCTGAATATGTCAAAGAGCACATTCCTAACCAGATTGTGTCGGTACTTGAACCCCCGAAGCTCTTTACAATGTACCGCGTGCTCCCCATGCGAATTTAAGCACGCCTGACAACATGGCATATCTTATTAATCGGGAATAGAGGAATTATGCAGCGATACTTAAGGATAGTACAATACTCCACTAGAGACATATGCTGGCCTAAGCTATCTATAGGGATAGTAAGAAGAAAGTCTTGAGCATGTGGTGCTCGTAGGCACTCAAAAATGGCTTTTTGAATACTTGTCATGTCAAAGTGTGACTCCATGCTGTGAACAATTTTACAAAAAAGAGCACTCGCCAATGCATGTTGGGCTTTAGGGGCGTGGTCTTTTTTTTAGTGAAACTGATAAAATCGACGCATGGAATCATATCACGAAGACAAGCCAAAGCACAAGAATTTTCATAACTCATCCCACATATAACACTGTCTCGTAAGACGTGATCATGAAGCACCCATGATTGGGCTCTCGAAGCCACAAAGGCATAAAAGAAGCCTTTTGTAACACCTCTACTTTAAGCGGAATACGTCGGAGCGGTACGTACAGATTGCTCACAAGCTCATGACACTATTAATGTGACAAATATAATTACATTTATTCATTACATATCACATATACATCAAGTTTGTCATAAATAAAGAGATAATCAGCTAATAATATTTAAGACTTTTACTTTGAGATAACCTAACGGTATAACTAAATGGTCTTCTCTTGAATCAAGTCATCTAAGTGTACCTATAGCATTCTTAAAAATATCTGTCAACTACAAGTGGTTGGTGAATAACCATAAGTTTTGGAATATATATTCATATAAAGAAAAAAAATTACAATTCACATGTTGAGCTTACAAGCATATATGAACATGTAAAACGACTAACAAAAATGTGTATTATTTAAAATGGATAAATGAAAATCGATGTGTATTCATTGTCGTTAGCACAAAGCAAAACGTATACGAATAAGGTATGATCATACAATTTGAGTTTGAATTGTAATATCTAACTTTAAAACAATATTTGAGATAAAATGAGGAGTTTGGTAATAGGTAATGCATGCACCCCCCCCCCCCCCCCCCCCGAGTGTAAAAAAAGGATATGAATACTCACCTCGAAAATGAGGATGATAGTTTGAACGAGTCAACAAGTGAAGCGGATAATCACGATGGATTATCCTAAATATATAAATGTGTATGCTATATACATAAAGGAAACTACAATAAATTGGGACTTAAGAATTTTTATTTAAAATGAATTTAACTAAAATGAATTAAAGTTTCTATAAATCATTTGATATATATTAGTTGAAGAATGATTTGTAAATGAATAATTATAACTTATTAATAAAGCTTAAGTAACAAGATTAAAAACAATTTAAGAGTAAACGTTTTGTTTTTGAGTAACATAACCAATTAATTTATTTAAAAGTTTTGCATAAATTATTTTAAAGAAACTCTACATATAGTTTACGTTGAAGGAAAAAAACAATAATTAATTTACTTAATTAATTATTTAGAGTTAATAAGTATATTAGTATATTATAAGAAATATTTATATATAACAATTTTGTATAAATCATCTTATCTAAAAGAAAAAGGTTTATAAGTTTATGATGATCAATAGATCATAATATTTAGATCAATATTTATGTTTATTCTTGTAAAATAACTAGGTTTGATCCAATGTTTAGAAAATCAAAGTATTTATCTTGGATATCCATTATCATCATGATTCTTAAAACCCAATTTTAATATTTATATGACAAAAGTATCATGATCATGAAGACCAACTTATGAATAAGTATGAACATTCAACGTAAAATCATAACAAAAGATATCAAATGCATGAAATCGTAGCACTTACTTGTTAGTGCTCACAAGCTTAAGAAAATAATGTATTTAGGTGTGAAAATGATGGAGGATTAGTCATCATTTATAATGAAATTTTAGAGTCGTTATGTTTATAGAACTTTTGGAATTTAAACAGGTATAATAAAATTAAAACAAAAATTAAAATGGTTTAATGGGTTTTCAAAGTGTTTAACTCTTTCAATCAATTTTATTTAATTAAAACCTTCATTGTTTTTTTTATTAATTAAATACATAATAATAATAATAACAACAATAATAATAATAATAATTCAAAAATAGTTCTAGCGATTTACATGGGAAAAGCTCATGAATAATTGATGATGATTATGGATGTTTTAAATGTGCATTTAATACTACAAGGTGATGAAAAATAAATTATATAGAAATGATCACGAGATTGCAAAGACAACGTACAATATCAACAAATGAAATAATAAATAAAAGACCAATTTCATTAGAGATCAGAACGGGTAAGGTTTTCATAAACGGATTTTGACGAATGCCACACATTTAGTGCCGAATACAACCCAAACCCCCATTATTAATGGGTAAGGAAGAAAGTCACCATTGGAGGTCTCCAAAGAAAGGACCTCCAAGACTATAATTTCCTCAATCGCCTCACGCAATACCTTGTAAAAAAACAATGCTATCTCCATCATGTGTACATGTTGGCATTTTCTCAAAGCGAAGACATGTTTAGCAATACCCATACATGATCGAAGCAAAGGTAGCTCACTTTGTGGGTCACCAAGTTTTGGGAGAAGACGCATCTAATCAATAGCATTAGTAGCTCTCTTATTTGCCATCCCCCTAATAAACTAAGTGTCTTTAGTAACAGCTCCCACAAGAAGCTTCACCCCTAATAATGATCTCCCGATGTCAAGAGGGAATAAAACGTCACGAGACTTCGTACCATCACAAGAAGGCCAAAATAATTCAATTTTCTTAATATTCAGTTCAAGATCCAAAGTTGGACCTGTCATCTTAATGATATTCAACACTTTAGCCCCCTCCACTAAATCTCTAATAACAGTCCCATCATCAAGATACCAAGTATAAATATGAAGCTTGCAATTGTCTCGAATCTGATGTACAAGGGGGTGCAAAACAAAGGCGAAAAGAAGTTGTCCCAGTGGGTCTCTTTGCTGAACCCCCATGATTGACCAAATATAATCATCTCCAAGATATAGTCTCGCTGGTTGCCCGCACAAAAATTCCACCCACAAGGAATTAGAAGGCCATACGATCCTTACCTCGTGAAGTAAAGTTGAGATCTATCCACCATATTAAATGCATTAGAAAAATCAATTGTAAGCATTGCAAGAGACCCATCAGAGTGGCGCTCACTCAATACCTTATTGGCGCTATGTAATATGGCCTTCGCACCACCCGACACACTAACACCAAACTGAAAATCATTAAGGTATTTGGTCACTTCTTTTCCAACACCTTTCATAGCAACCTTAGAAACCAAACGCCTCCATATAGTACCCACCGCAATAGGTCGAATCACACTGTTGGGTTTTAAAAGTCGTGTAAGATTGTAGGCGCGAAAAACTCTGCCAAAGTATATGGGAATCTCCCTCCTAACCATAAAATAACCACTACAGTGATAGCACATATGTTGTTAGTGGCAATAGCCGACCCTTCTCCACAAAGACTATCCAAAATATGGTGTGCCCTCAAATCGTCCCTCCCATACGAAGCTTCTTTAGGGAACAATTTAATGCAACCAATCACACTATCAACCCGTGCCACAAGAGGAGGCCCAAAATATGTCATGTCCGCATAGTCGGGGTTTCTTGTACAGGTGTTTAGCCTCTAAAGCCTCTGTGGTATCACCAGTGTATGGCGCAACACTGGATGATAATAACACCTTTAGTGTCAAAGTAAAGTGACCATCTCCAACTTTCCAAAGACACCGTTTATTGTTATTGTTGGCAAGATCCCCCTCCTTTTGAATATCCATGTCACATTGGCCTAAGGACCCCGAACCAGAACCATTAAACATATTCTTAAATAACATGGAAATACCATCAACTTTCCCCCATATAGCTAAAGAATTCATTATTGAACGATGCTGCAAAGCTTTCCTATTCCCGGACCTACTTTCCTGCCTATTTTTAGGTCTGAACACTTGTAAAGTGCAACGAGGAAGAAGTAACAGCCTAGCCCACGCATCAACAAAAACAAAACCTGGTTGAGCAACCACTTTATAGAGTGTCGTTTACAACGCTTGCGAGAAAGCCAACCGACAACTATAAGAGATACTCTTGATTATAACGATAGATGCCTTAAAGACACGATCAAATAGAGAGACATTCAATATGAAATGAAGTTTACATTATTTCCTTATTTATAAACAATCAAACTGTGATCAACGGTATTATTATAAAATGTATGGTGAGTTGTAATTAATATAATGATTTTTTTATAGTTTTTTTGTTAAAGTTAGATGTTAAAAAACTTAATAATTTATTAATTATTTAATAAAGATTTTATAAATTGTTATATATTAAAAATTATTATACATGGTTTATTAATTATTTTAATAGATTTTTTAAAAGAACTTCATTTACTTAACGTTCAAATCGATGTATGCTAGAATTTTTAATTTCAACTTTTACAAATTATTACAACTTTGTTAGTTTTATCTTTTTTATTGTTTAACACATGTAGAATACAGGTTTCTAACCTAGTAATCAATATAAATAAACAATATACTTATAATACACTATTAATACAAAATCATTTTATATTAAAAAAACCATACACTATTAAAAGACAAATTTGTAACTACGGGCTACGACGGAGATGGCGCGGGAGTTCGTTTAGTATCAATTCAGTTTGTTACAGCATTATAAATGATTTCGTATGATAAATAATTTGTTCGTTCGATTTCGTACCATCAATGATTTGTTCGCCGACTATCGTTTGTTTGAAAATGTTGAATGTGCGTAGGAAAGAAAGTCAAGTAATTTGTGATCACCAAACTACAGGTAATGATTTAAAGGATTAACACATTGAAACCATATTAAATTGGCTCAATTAATACTTGCGCATGGCCAAGTAATGTGTTTTCTCTATAAACACAGAACGTGAAAGATATGTAAAATCCCTTATAAGTATTAGGCAGCATAGATTGCATTCACAATATTTGCATTATCCTTGTATTTCAAAACACAATTAAGAGGAATGGCAATATGTATTGGTATACAAGTCTCATACTTGTTTGTAAAATCGTATCCCATATCAGAACCATTACCCATCAAGTATCGAGTATACCAGTTAATTTGTTAGAAAAAAACTACTCTTTGAAATTTTCAAGTACATTTTTTTCCCATTATAATTCCCGTATACCTTTTTATTCATATAACTATTACAATTAAAATATGATACACAATATGCATATAAGTGCTATTTTAAATAAATAATATAAAGATTTTTTTGTTGTTTTTGATTAAAAGTTAGAAGCTAAAAAACTTATAATTTAATAAATTATTTAATAAAGATTTTTATAAATCGTTATTTATTAAAAATTATTATAATTATTTAATAAGGTTTATTAAAAGATCTTGATTTACTAAACGTTTGTATGCAAGAATTTTTAATTTCAAATTCTACAAATTGTTACAATTTTGTTAGTTTTATCTTTTTTATTGTTCAACACATGTAGGATACAGGTTTCTAACCTAGTAATCAATATAAATAAACACTAAACGTATAATACACTATTAATACACAATCATTGTACATTAAAACAAGCCATACACTATTAACAGACAATATTTGTACCTACGGGCGGCGACGGAGATGGCGCGGGAGTTCGTTCAGTATTAGTTTAGTTTGTTACGACATTATAAATGATTTCGTATGATAAATAATGTGTTCGCTGAATTTCGTACCATCAATGATTTGTTCGCCGACTATCGTTTGTGTGAAAATGTTGAATGTACGTAAGAAAGAAAGTCAAGTAATTTGAGATCACCCAACTACAGGTAATGATTTAAAGGATTAACACATTGAAACCATATTAGATTGGCTCAATTAATACTTGGGCATGGCCAAGTAGTGTGTTTTTTCTATAAACGCAGATACGTGAAAGATATGTAAAATCCCTTATAAGTATTAGGCAACATAGATTGCATTCACAATATTTGCATGATCCTTGCATTTCAAAACATAGTTAAGAGGAATGGCAACATGTATTGGTATATAAGTCTCATACTTGTTTGTAAAACCGTGTTCAATATCAGAACCATTACCCATCAAGTATCGAGTATATCAGTTAATTTGTTAGAAAATACTACTCTTTGGAATTTTCAAGTACATTTTTTTCCCGTTATAATTCTGTTTATACCTTTTATTCATATAACTATTACAATTAAAATACGATACCAGAATTATAACCTTTTATTCATATAACTATTACAATTAAAATACGATACATTGTATGCATATAAGCGTTATATATTAAATAAATAATATAAAGATTTTTTTTATTGTTTTTGATTAAAAGTTAGATGCTAAAAAACCTTAATAATTTATTAAATTATTTAATAAGGTTTATTAAACGTTTGTATGCAAGAATTTTTAATTTCAAATTTTACAAATTATTACAATTTTGTTAGTTTTATCTTTTTATTGTTCAACACATGTAGAATACAGGTTTCTAACCTAGTAAAAAATATAAATAAACAATAAACTTATAATACTGATGCGTGCGTGCGTGCGTGTGGTATAAAATATAAAAGGATGGAATGATTTGCTTTTGCACAATATCGTGTATTAAATTTATAAAAGTGATTTCTACAAAGACTAAACACACACAAAATAGGCAAGTGTACCTATCGTATATGTAGAATAGTATTGGTAGGAACCAAGTATCGATCTGTGGACACAGATGTTTCTAATGATAAATCGTTGTTTTACTTTAATCGGAGGTTTTAATCATTTTGGGGTTTATTTTTGAACTTTTTATAAAATATAAATACTTATATATAATATATAGGTGACCAAGACAAGAGATTCTAAACGAGTTGTTCAATTATGCGAAGGTTACCATCTAATATCTAGAATCCACTCCATTGTTCCTTGATGATTAATAGTTAAACATGTGATAGACTTTTCCTAATAATATATGATAGAATTATGATCCTCATTTTGGAGTGAACACATTCTATGACATAATGAATAATAGCATGCATATTTTCAAGTCCATCCTATGCTTAATAGCATGCTACCCCGAGAATGTCAATCTAAGTAGACAAGCAGTTGGTAAAGTAGAATGATTAGAATTAACTCCGATTTCTCAAATACCAATTCTAACAACTTCGGGTGGTTGTAGTTAACTCACACAACCTCCCCTTGGTTGATTTATGTAGGTTATAATTACACATTCCATTAACATATGACTTCTTTAACTAATTTGATATCCTAAGCAAAGCCATTTTCGGATCACCAATGTTTAGATAAATACATCATAACTTATATCTCATCATTTCTAAGTACAATATAAGGATCCATATTTCGATAATATATCAAAGTGTTTCTATCTTTCAAGAGCATGAATCGATCATGAATGATTGCCAATATAATTGACAATCACCAACTTTGAATTAGTATTTTAAGATGGTGAAACATTTCTCATCAAAAGATAATTGTAAGATAACCATGTACTTTACCAAACTAAACCACATGTTTTATATAATTATCAAGTAAAACAAGCTTCTTTATAGATTTTAGATGGTAAATGGAGTTTAGCTCATAATGAGCATGATGATAAACATTAAGATGGATGATAATAACAAATACATGATTAAACTTAGAACAATCTAACCAAATGTAGATGAATCTTCCTTCTTAATGATGGTAATGATAGATGATGATAATGGTTGATGGTGATGACCTCCAAGCCTTCAAACTCTTCACTAAATCTTCAAAGTGAGTGTTAGTGTGTGTTTTTATAAGAGAAAACCGGATAGAATTCTTTTCAAGTCACCCTTAATGAATGCAACATTAGCCACTATTTATAGGCAATCTGGATGGTGAGGTACGGCCCCGTGCATGATGAGCACGGCCCCGTGTATCTTTATGACATGTGCCAGATTTGTTTTGTCTTTTGTGTGAGGTGGCAATGGCCCCGTGTTTTTTAGTGACATGTGCTCAATTCTTTTTGTCTTTTCTGTATTCTCGTCCACGGCCCCGTGCGTGATAAGCACGGCCCCGTGCTTTTTTAGTGACATGTGCTCAATTCTTTTTATCTTTTCTGTATTCTCGTTCACGGCCCCGTGCGTGATAAGCGCAGCCCCGTGCTTTTGCTTCCAGATTTTGTCTTTTCTTATGTTAGAAGCATGGGGGCGTGTTTCTTGAGGCATGGGGGCGTGTTTCTTCGTTTTCTTGTGTTTTCTTCTGTTTTTTCATCCGTTTCTTCGTTTGAGGCTTGAATTCACCTGAAAATATATTTTAACATGATAAGTAGTTATTTTAACTATATTATACGATAGAAGTTGCAGTTTTTAGAGATTATTTGATGCTAAAAAGATGTATATTTTTATATACATCAAATACATTGTTAATATACAATCATTGTACATTAAAATAAACCATACACTATTAACATACAATATAATTTGTATATACGGGCTGTTCATTCAGTACCAATTTAGTTTGTTAAGGCATTATAAATGATTTTGTATGATAAATAATTTGTTCGCTCGGTTTCGTACCATCTTATTTGTTCGCCGACTATCGTCTTTTTGAAAATGAATGTACGTAAGAAAGAAAGTCAAGTAATATGTGATCACCCAATTACATGTAATGATTTAAAGGATTAACAGATTGAAATCATATTAAATTGGCTCAACTAATACTTGGGCATGGCCAAGTAATGTGTTTTGTCTATAAACGCCGAAACGTGAAAGATATGTAAAATCCCTTGTAAGTATTAGGCAGTATAGATTGCATTCACAATATTTGCATTATCCTTGTATTTCAAAACATAGTTAAGAGGAATGACAATGGGTCATATTGGTAATACAAGTCTCATACTTGCTTGTTAAATCGTGTCGCATATCAGCCCCATTACCCATCAAGTATCGAGTATACCAGTTAATTTGTTAGAAAACAAACTACTATTTGGAATTTTCAAATACATTTTTTACAGTTATAATTATTATATACCTTTTATTGATGTAACTATTATATTAAAAATATGATACATTGTATGCATATAAGCGTTATATTAAATAAATATTTTCAAGATATTTTTTTTAGTTTTTGGTTAAAAGTCAGATGCTAAAAATAACTTAATAATTTATTAAGTTATTTAATAAAGATTTTTTAATCGTTATTTATTAAAAATTATTCTAATTATTTAATAAGGTTTATTAAAAGATCTTGATTTACTAAACGTTTGTATGTAAGATTTTTTAACGTCAACTGTTACAAATTATTACAATTTTGTTAATTTTATCTTTTTTAATGTCCAATACATGTAGTACACAGGTTTTTAACCTAGTAATCAAATATAAATAAACAATAAATTATCATACATTTTTAATACACGATCATTATACAATAATAACAAACTATACACTATTAACACACAATATTCGTACATGCAGGCAGCGGCGGAGATGAAGCGAGAGTCCGTTCTGTATTTTGTTTAGTTTGTTACAACATTATAAATGATTTCGTACAGTAAATGATTTGTTCGCCGATTACCATTTGTTTAAAAATATTAAATGTGTGTAGGAAAGAAAGTCAAGTAATCACTGAATATAAGGATTTTTATCACACATAATTGCACCATGTAAAGGGGATAACCACAATACGGTTATCGTAAACAAATTATAATTTCACCTACATATTCGTATGGTTTAAATTTATTGGACACATACCTAGTTACCTACATCATGTAAATTAAGACTTAACACACCACGTAATTTAAGATTAGCACACCACGTAATTGGTGTAGCCGCACAATCACATAATAATGCCTTTATACAAATTTGGAAAAAAAAAATGGACGCTATAACTTTTTTATTAAACAATGATGTATATAAAATCTATTTGAGTATAAATTTGAGGGCACAAATATTTAATTAAAAATGTAAGCAAATGAGCGAATTTCCTCTTAACCACTAAATTAGTTTGACTAAAAAACTATAATTTTTCCCACGCTTTATTTAAAATAATAATAATAATTTTGTATTTAATCCACGATTGTATATATTATGTGTGCTCATAGTTAACAAAACTCATATTTCTCCATAGTTTTTTTTTTAACGATAAGCTTGTTAGAAAGGTGATGATTTACTAAAAAAAGTAAATAGAAAAGATATTCAATTAGAAAAAAAGTCGAGACTTGCAATGTATGCAAGAAATAACTAATCCAACATAGCTTGAACCTAGACATTTGTTAGCGGACACTGACAGTGCCTTCAATATATGAATCCATACTTACGGGTTCACCTCAACAAGCTAGTCTGGTGACTTGTAATATAAGTTTTTTTTAATTTATAAATATGATGATCACATGTATGTACGTGTTGGTTCAAAAGAAAATTGAAGGGATAGTCGTACTGTTTGGTAAGTCAACCCTTTGAATACCGCAAAGGCAATTAAGGATGAGTAGTCGGGTGGGTTGGACAAGTTTCACGGTGAGTTGTATAAAGTGGTAGATGGGTCGGTGAGGACACATGTCACATGAGGAGAGTGACCCGGTATTGTAGATCTGGATGCTCGTGAACTCTAACTACCACTACTCCACCCCATACATACTGCTACCTTATTTACATCTCACACCCCTCTAACTTCAACCTAGTGCTTGTTTATGTCACTAAAATATTTAACACTCAGATAAAAACCGGTAGTAAAAACTACACTCAAGCTGATTCAAAAGTTTGTAAACTATTACATGTCAATAATGGCGGATCTTGAACACATAATATGGGTGAGTCAGAGGATCTTGAAGTATAATTTGGATTGGTAGGATTCAATCCAATCCAATTCTTAGGTATAAATTGGATTGGCTGGATTCAAATCATTCAACGTATAAATAACTTTTTGTTTTTTTGATTTTTTCAGAAAAATTACACTATTTAGAGAAAAAACTGGGTGGGTCGTGGTCCGACCTGGCCCACACAAAGACCCACCCTTGTACATGGCCCACTTGATTGGAAAACAAAACAGAAAAACCCAAACTTTAAGAATGCATAACTTCAGCTACAAGTGGAATTACAGAGGTTGTTACTAGTCGATGCAAGGCCAGCCTAACCATTTCAAAACTTAGACAAATGCCAAGTTTAGAATTCTTCGTAAAAGGACACATTATTAATCATTTGACATGCTCTGAAAATTATCAAGTAATATATGAGAATCATTCTATGTGATTCTTTATTTCTTGTGTCACCTCTATAACTTTGAGTATAAGTTTGATGGTGTAGAATTAATGTTTGCATGATCATTGGATGTTTGAGTAGAAGCACTCTACACTTCACATGAAAGACATCACTAGTCTCGCAACGAGGCTTTGTTGTAGCATTAACATAAATTGTTGTTTAAATTACACTATTTAGAGAAAAAACTGGGTGGGTCGTGGTCCGACCTGGCCCACACAAAGACCCACCCTTGTACATGGCCCACTTGATTGGAAAACAAAACAGAAAAACCCAAGATTTTTAACGTAATTATAAATTATATATATTACGGAGTATAATATTTCCTTGTAATTATAAATTAACGATGTGACTGATTCACGTTGGCCAAGATTTTTTTTTGTGTGTGAATAGGAATATCTCGTGTGCAAAGAGAGATGCCATATATGTATATAACAACAACCTCACACCCCTCTTCCTCTAGCTAAGTCATACACTCCGTCGTACTTGGCCGGAAAACAGACCGGATACATTCACCATCGCCATAATAATTCATAAACTTATTCTGGTGTCACTGGTTCTGCTAGGTTCGTAGATCTAGATATATATATATTTCATTCTCATTGGTTTCTGTTTTCTGATCCGATTTTATTGCTTAAAACTTTGTGTAATTGTGTGCTGTAATCATTATATTTGTTGAGATTTGATGAAAGATTATTGACTTTTGGTTATTGATTTTGCTTTATTTTCACTCTTTTAGGTTCAAAGGAAAGTTATCACTTTTCGTTATTGGATCTATAAGCTTTCATCTTTGAATCTCTATTCACACTTTCAAATGAGAACAAAAATGTCCAACAGCTGTTTGAATCTACCACAACATTCAATTCCACACTCTTCTTCTTCTTCGTTACAAACCCTAGCCTCTGCAGTTACCTCACCGTCATTAAAACGACGTAGTTTGACTCACCTCGCTCTCGCTTACCGTTCAGCAATATTCGGAACCAAATTGAACAGACTGTACACATCCAAATCCAGAATACATAAACCGGTTCATCGCGCTGTCACAGCCGGTCTAGACGCTCAATTCTCCGATGAGGAGTTCACCAAGAAGATTAACGAATTAGCTCTCCGGTTTCAGGTTTCGGAAGAGGTTGAAAATAAGGAGAATTACGACGGTTTGGAGTGGCAGAGGGATATGATTCCAGCGAGTATTGAGCGAAAGGCGAACAGCGTGGATTTGCCGTTTTCGCTGCGAATAATTAAGAAGAAGAAGAAGCAGTGGCGGGAAGGGATAAGAGAAGCAGGGGAGTCTGCTTATTGTTCGGTGAAGAAAGCGTTTTCGTCTATGGTGTTTATAATAAGAGAGCTTCAGAGTTACACGCTGCACATGAGGGAGTTTCTATATTATGAAGACCTGCAGGATATTGTTGTGAGAGTTCAAACAGAGATGAACGCCTCATTCGTCTGGTTGTTCCAGCAGGTTTTTTCTCAAACCCCAACTTTAATGGTGTACGTCATGATTCTCTTAGCCAATTACAGCGTCCACTCGATGACGGCGTGTAACAACTTCGCTATCGCGACTGCACCACCGTCCGCTATGGAGTCTGTGACACAACACCATACTGATATTCAAACCAAATTCGACTCGTCTTTGATTAAATCATTTTCCACGGGTGGGAAGACGACGTCGATTGGTGGAAACAACGGGGGCGGAGGGAATATTAGGCCTGTTGCGAGTGGAACGGATGGTGATGGTAGGTTTGATGGATCCGTGGCCTCGTCTTCGGCGATTGGGAACCCGGCTAGGACAAGTGAGGAGTCGGTTTCGGGTCAGGCGAGTGAAGACGAGGAGTTGAAGTCGTGGATTTCGATTGTGGATGAAGCTGATAGAATGCAGATTGTGACCGGGGATGATGGTTTGGATCACGAGACGATGAGGAATTTTGTTTCACCGGTGACGGTGAAAATTGAGGAAGAAGATGCAGCGGACTACTTCAGGACGGAGCTTCTTTATCAAACGGGTCTTTCGCAAGAACCTGATAACCCGTTACTACTGGCCAACTATGCACAGTTTCTGTATCTAGTTGCTCGTGATTACGATAGGTACATGTTGTGACAATATGTTTATACTTTGATTATTATTTCTATTTTTGCACGAAAGTATTTACATTATGGTTTGTTTAACAGGGCTGAGGACTACTTTAAAAAGGCATATAAGGTCGAACCTAAGGACGCGGAGGCGTTAAACAAATACGCAAGCTTTTTATGGCAAATTAGAAAAGATTTATGGGCTGCCGAAGAGACTTATTTGGAAGCAATATCCGCGGATCCTAGCAACTCGTTTTATGCTGCTAACTATGCGCATTTCCTATGGAGTACGGGTGGTGAAGACACTTGTTTCCCTCTTGATTCGCCCGATGATGTGTAAATTAACCGCGAGACTCGGGTTTTGGTACATAGACGGGATAATAAACGGATTTTGGGTGAGAAAGTTGGAGATCTTGGGATGGTGGAGGTTGA
The DNA here is from genome assembly GCF_021521415.1 of Bidens hawaiensis. Classification (NCBI taxonomy): domain Eukaryota; kingdom Viridiplantae; phylum Streptophyta; class Magnoliopsida; order Asterales; family Asteraceae; genus Bidens; species Bidens hawaiensis. The sequence continues at coordinate 37,483 of NW_027499070.1, read as the reverse complement.
AATTGCATAGTGGAAAGTCATAGTTTTGTATAATTTTGATTATCCCGGCTAAAGGTGGGTTTGAGAGGGATGAAGTTGTAATTAACATTTGTTGATATAAAATTAAAAGTGAAAATGAAATTAGGCGGAAAGCAAGAACTTTGTTACACTTTTTTACGTTATTCTCGTGCATTAAACCAAATGGTGTACTGATGATCAAAAGTTTTTGTTGAGTGATGCATGTTGCTAAAGTGTTTGGTAACAAGATCGTTGACCGATCATGATCAAAAAGGAATCCCTGGTAACCAGAGTTTAACGCGAGAATAAACATACGTTTAAAGAAAGAGAGATGTGAACTCTACAACAGTAGTCAGTAGATATGTGTACACAATGGGCGTGTCCTTGCTTCAGCGGTGTTCCGTCATTAATGTTTTTATTGAATCAGTTGGACGTGTTACGTCCCAAGATACGAAGTCTTTAAGCATTCGATGGTTTGAATCATATCCACGAGTCTGAAGTTTTATCTATGGTCACTATTCTATATAGGTGTTAGAGATGTTGTCTTATGGTCCGAACGCATATTTTTCATGTTCTCTAAATAAAAGATATGGTTTTAAAAGTCTTGTGAGTTTCTAAATAACAACAGGTATTTTGGCTATTTCCGTTAAGACTAACAGAAAAATCTAACGAAATTTGCCAAAAGAATGCAAATAGATGAAAATTTGAAGCCTAGCTTTGGCATTACATTGTAGTAAAAAACGAGTTTGGTACACAACTAGTCATTCTATTTAAACATCAACTACTAAAACTGAAACTAACTCTACAATAAAAAAAACAGTTAAAATTTGTCAAAAAGTTTGAAATGAATTTTAAAAGGTTTTATGCCATAATTTTGATGTTTGGTTTCTTTTGCTATTATAAATTTTATTTTTTGTTTTTACAAAAAAAAGTCCTAACAAAAAAATCTAAGCTAGAAGATGTTAAGTGTTCTTGAAGAACCAGATGAAGTCAATTCAACTTCACGTGATCGGACAAAAGTTCATTGCAACTTGCAAGTTGTATTTTCATAAAAGTAATTCTCTCTCTCCACCATTTAATTGCAATAAAGCATTTTATCCAAATTAACATAATTATTTCATATAAAGAAAAGCTACGACTTTATAATTTATATTGTGTTTTACTTTTGGTACTTGTAAAATTTGATATATCTTAGGTTATGTGTAGTGAAGGTCTATAAAATAAGGGGATTTTTGACATGTGGCGTCATATTAGTAGAGGAACGTTTTTTATTTTAGGGGTGTAGTGATGTTGTCGCATCCCATTTAAGTACCGGTGACAAATCTGTGGGGGGTGGGGGGTATAGATTTGTTGTCGATGTGGGTTTGAAATTAACAATAAAATATATAAAAATGGTCAACACCACCCATACACCCTTAAAATGAAAATTGCTTCTCTGCTGACGTGGGTCACGTGTCAAAATCCCCCCTTTTGTAGCTCTTCACTACACGTATCTTTATCGCCCGAATATCACCTGAGAGTGGTGTTATAGCCCCTTATCGGTTGAAAAACAATCAACTTATCACCCACTAGTCACTACGCATCTCGTTTCTTTAATTTTTCAACTTAGGAGCTGCAACATATTACAAAATTATATATTTTATTAGTAATCAAAAAATATAATAAGGTTTCTTGATTTTTGTATTTAGATGCTTCTACGGAGAAAAAAATATATATGTAACGTGAATTTTTATTTACAAAAAATGAAATTAGCTACAAAATAAGTACCATCCGGATATTTGCTCCCTTTCGCATTTACCATTTTTCTATTATGTTGAAAAGAAGGAATTTCGGTATGTGCTTCTTCGCGGGTTCACGTTACTCAAGCGCGTATTAAGAACATGTTTGGGATTGAGTTTGAAAAGTGTTTATGGCTTTTCAAAAGCCTTTTTGAAAAGCCAGGATTTGGGGCTTTTGAAAATTTGTTTTTTAACCCTTTTAAAAAGCTAAAATAAAAGGTTTTTTTGTGATTGCCAAACACTATTTAACTTATTGGCTTTTTGAAAAAGCCAATAAGCCAATAAGGTGTTTTCAAACTCAATCCCAAACATGTCCTAAAGCTAGAGCTAATGTGGTTCAACCTGTCAGGGACGGCTCTGATAATTGAAAAAAAAATTTGGTCGAAGGTGAAAATATTTTGGGCCTAGAGTAAAATAGTATTTTGTTAGGTTTAAACAATTTACTGATTTAGTTTTTAAATTGGCTTTCTTTGTTATGATTTAGGTTATGTAAAAAACTTTTGTATAAAAATAGTTTTAAACATGTATCAGATGAGACTAGAAGCTACAACATTTTGGTTGGAAGTCATACACTTTGCCTCAAGACCAATCTAGTTGTTTTGTAGTTGAGATTAAACATTAAATATACATATCATTTTTCATATAAACACATAATTTTTTTTTAAAGTTCGACCCTAGCGGATTGTCGGGCCGATGGCCGTCGACCCCCCCCCCCTCCCCAGGGTTGGCTCTGCAACCGTGTGCTGATGGCTAACGTGGCATGAATTTGGCCGGTAGCGAATAGCGAGTCGTTTCATGACAATGCATAACATGAAAAAAAAAACATTTGAAAATTTGCTAAAAGAAATTTGGTAAAATTTTACTTATATGAGGCGGAGCATGTGCAAAACTCTTGCTATCAAACCCGTGTCGAGAATTCGTGAGATATAATAACAACATGATAAGACTGTGAAACTTATTTGAAATCATGGAACACTGTTAAATCCAAATAAATTAAGTGGTTCATCGAATTCTTAATTGAATAAGACTTATCTGAAAATAAGAACTTGGTATAAGTTTTTGTGAAACTTCAAGAACCAGAAGAAAAACGAGTGTATGACCAAAATGATGAAGAAAACGTATATGTTGGATTAAGGGTTTAAAAACTGCCTTGGGCAATTATCATTTGAAATTTTCAAGTTGCACTGAAAAATGTGTTCAATTTTGAAGTCAAATTCCGGAAAATAAAATTCTAATGAAATTCTTATAAAACAACAATAGTCAAAATAAAGTATTTCCAATTATGGGCAATGCTTCTTAAACCCTGCTACTGGGGATGTTGCTACACTTCGATCCTCTATTGCTAGGTTTCGTCCTAAAAACCCATGAGGATTTTAATATTAAATCTATCAATTTTAATAAAGTAAAATAATTGTGACACGTGTTAGTTTATAGTTAAATTTTATAACTTTTTTCCCTTTAAAAACTAAGATCTTAAAAGACCCTAATACATGTTCATATTCACTTTCCTTTTATATTTTATTTATATAATATTTATAAATTTTTATAAAAATAAATATTAACATATTATTTTACTATATATTCCAAAATACTTGGTGAAATTCAAAAGTTAACAACAAACCATGTTTGTTAAAGATTGAAAAAATATATAATTTCAAATGTTATTATTAAATATTTTACTATGTATATTGTTGAAGATTATAAAGAAAACCAAACTCGAACATGGTTTCATTTTACAAAGTAATTTTTTTAATTATTAAATAATAAATCTATGCTTAAAAGTTTATCCATTTTTTAAAAATCAATTCATTTATCTATTATTATTATTATTATTATTATTATTATAAATATCATATAAATTTTAAATATATGCTTTAAATCTATCAATGTATTTTTTTGGTTAATTTAGTAAACTATATATTTTTTTCAGTTAATTTAGTAAGTTGATATCAATCACTTTCATATATAACAAAGTTTATCATATTTAATTTATTGGTTTTTTTATCAAGGATTGTTTCGGGTTTTGTGGAACCTAAATTTGGTTTTTACAGTAAAAAATTGATAAATAAATTGTTTGGTATAGGTTAACTACATCTGGGTCAAAATTTGTTATGGGTCAAAAATGAAAAATCTAACTATTTTTAAATTTTCAAAATGCAAATAGATTTATCATCAAATTTGTTACGGGTTCAAAGTGTAGACTTGAAATGTCAAACGGCTTAAAGTTAGAATTTTAAACATGACTTGGGTTTCAAATTTATTTTCAATAACATTTTTGGGAAAAAAAATCAAAAAGGTTCGGGATTTGGTAAATTGACTATTTTCCCCTCGACTATTAAAAATTAAGAATAGATTGTGAATACTTACGACAAGCCCACCTTCGAGCCTATCAATGCTTCTAACATGTATCAAATTTGAAAAATTGGTGTCATCATTAATTTTTTCCTTCAATGGTGATCAGAACATTATATGAGAAACATGTCATGCAAATCTATGCTCAAATGAAGCAAAATATTCACAAAATTAAATGGGTTAACATGTTATTTTTTATTTTGTCAAACTTATCAAAATCTTTTCATGGTTTATCTCAGAAAAACATAGTTTTTGAAGAACACCCGTCGTTATAATTTAATGTTCTTATTTTCTTCTATGTGTAATTCATAAATATATCAATAAAGGTAACGTTTCTTCAGTATTTAGACTTAATGATCAGAATTACTATTGTATGACTATTGTATGAGATGTCTTATTTCTGCATTCTTTTAATTATACATATATGATACTGACAATAAAAATTTCAATAAAATAAGTGTTCTCGGGTACGCTTTTGCACGTGCATTTTTTATTAAGTTTATTTAAAAAATCATTTTGTGATAAAAATAAAATCATTTTATATACACATAGTATAGACACTAGCATAAATGCAATACATTTTTTCATATACATTATATAATTATTTTCTTTACTTGTAATTTTATAATTTAAATAATATTGTATGTTACACGGGCTCTAAAACTAGTATTATAATAAACTCAAGAAACATACACTTTGTATCCCCTTATTTGAAAATATTTTGATTTATCATATTTTAATAAGTCAAACAAATTACACTAATAAAATCTTTTGGTATTACAAGAAATTTAGATTATTTTTGTTTAATACGGGAAGGGTGATTTTTATTTTAGTTAATCTTAGAGCATCCGTCGTCATGCTAAGTGTGGCGTTTTTGGGGTGAAAGCGGCAGGGGTAACCCTCTGCGCCACTTTTCGCAAAACCCTTCATTGCTAACGGGGATGTCACAAGGCGCAAAATGCCCAAGGGTTGAACGTTTTGATTACACATGGTATTAGAAAGAAAAATAGGTTATATAATCATTGGGAACTCCAAAAAAAGTGGGAAACCAGGGAACACTCTTCCCAACCCTCGATCTTTTCCCCACATCCTGTGATACAATGTCAATCACTTACATCACATCATTTTTGTAAAGGCAACAAAACCATTCAAAAAATAATCAAAAAATATATTAAAAAATACGACAAAGTAAAAATACTAAAATGTTTATCTAGCATCCTCCGTTCAAAAATTAATCTCGGTTTAGCCTACGAAAAATAATTAAAAAAATTATAAAACTAAAAGAACAAAAAAATAAATACATTATAACCGCCACATTAAAACTCGTATTGTCTTCTACATGTATAAAATCATAACTTGTTAATTTCATGAATACTAAATTACATGAGATAACCGTAGGTTGGTTTTTAATATATATATATATATATATATATATATATATATATATAATTATTGAATTTACATTAAAATTATAACGAAACATGTTGTTTTACATGTAAAATCTTAAAGAATTTTTGTTTTACATGTAAAATGTTAATGAGATTTGTCGTTTACGTGTAAAATGTTAATGAAAAATATTATCCCTCCCCCCCCAAATAAAAACCTAAACCCCAAAACTAAACTAAACCCGAAGACAAAAACAAGACTTTTTTTTTTTTTTTGAAATGAGGGATGCTAGATAAACATTTCATTTTTTTTTTCATTTTACTTCAAATAAGAAATGCTTACCTATATTTTAACAATTATATGCTTTTAGTAACTATTTGGTATGTTTTTTAAGATTATAAATATGGTAATATATTCGGTACCGTTACAAGTAAAAGTGAAGAGGTCTTGACTGGTTTCATGTAATCAATAAGCATCACTTAATTAGACTCACAAAATATTTTTTTAATTAATCTGGTATCAAATGCAAAGAATAATATACGAGTGTGTGTGTTGGTTCAACGACATGGGTTATTTTCATTAAAAATACTTGTATCATGCCAGATAAGATAGTTATTGAAAACTGAATGAACACCATTTTGACCATTCTATAGAGCGGACTTTTACTATATTTTTCATTCAAAAGAATCTCAAGACCTTGATTTCCCGCATGCCGTGTTTATTGATACCGGTCGATTGTTGATAAATTTTCTACCATGAACCCGTCATATGCGCTAACACCTAGTTATGTTAATTGCATAGATCGATTGCCTCTTTTTAAAATTTGAGTTCGTCACTTGCTCATTGATCAGTATTAATTCCACTACCTAAATGGAGTTAGGTATTGGTAATTTGCACAAAGATTGTATGAAGGACCAAATGCACTTCACAAAATCACCTAAAGTAGTAAATGTTTGATCGATTTGAGAGTCGTTTCACATAGTGGGCAAAGGTTTGTATTAACATTTGAACCCCCCCCCCCCCCCCCCAACCACCACTCTCTTTCCGAGTGTTCCACCAAACTTGGTAACATGTCCAACATCTTCCACCTAGAAAAGCTAACTTTTGAGGAAACCCATCTAGACCAGCAATATGATGGTCCATCTTGAAAGTCCACTATACATCAATCGCGAACCTTGATGATTGTACGTAGAAGATGCCCAAGTCACATTCTGTCCGCACCTGATTGTCACCACAATTTGAGAGTACCATTCAATTAAGGAGAGAGAAACATGGTTGTAGTTCATATACCTTACTCCGTGTTTGCGAGATAAGCAGGTTCTAGTTTATATTATCGAGCATTAATATAAAAAAAAACCCGCTTTGTTTGACTCGAACGCTAAAAGAGAAGGGAATCAGTCCATAAGGGGTATTTGATCGGTCCGACTTTTAATTACCAAAAGAACATCTAGTTATCCCGCCTCACCACACCTTTAAGCTGACTTCTAATATCGATTGAGTACTTTGATAGGAGCTACTACCTTATTCCATGCAAGAATCATTCGTTTCATATATTCATAATGAGAGTATATATACAATATCTTTTATACTTTTTTAATCGTTTCAGACTTTCAGTAACTTCCAAATGTGAAAATAAACTCTCTGGTCCCGTTTTATCACTAGTGGGGTCTCGGACATGTGTGGTTGGTAACAACTTGTAAGATTTATATTTCATAAACGACATTTCTTATTTTTGTATTTATTTATTATTTTAATGATTGTGACAAAAATACAAAGAAAGAAAAAAGAAGAGAGTGAAAGAACTGAATATATATTACCATCTATTTATTAGCAGACGAATTTGATATAGAAAATAAAAGAATGTGACATTATTTAATAATGAAAAGATACCATGTTCATATTTGTTTGTCACTTACTATTTTTGACACAATGCACTATACTTGCAATAAAAAAATATATCATGTTGATAATTATTTGTCACTTTCTTTTCTAACACAATGCCCTGGTTTTCTGTACAACTATTAAAATTTGATTTATTACATACTTTTAGATATTTGCTACAAATATGTTTATACACACATATACATGATACGGTTTTTTTGAGAACCCTATTTTGAAAACTAGGGAAACACTCTAAAAATGATATGAAAAGTCTAAAAATTATACAAAGTATCTAAAAATAAATTTAGAAAAAATTGAAAACGGAAACGTCTAAATTTAGATATTTTTTAAAAGCGTCTAAAGTTCAAACGTTTACACTGAAAGTGCCATTGCCAAGTGCTAAAGTCCTCAAGTTTCGTGATGTTTCTAACTCAGACACTTCCTATATTTATTGGGATGTGATCCTCTTACACCACCCCCACATGTCTATACGGCTCGTATAGGCCTATACTGCCGTATAGGGTACGAATGACTGACAATGGGACATAAAAAACATCTTTTTGCAGCATATACAATCGTATAGGCCTATATGAGCCGTATAGGCATTAAATGTCTCGTATTGCTCTCTAACAAGCCATAAAACCTATACGGTCGTATAGGGCTATATGACCGTATAGAAAACATTTACAGAAACATTCAGATTGCCTTAATCACTGCCGGAAAACACCTATACGAGCCGTATAGTGCTATACGACCCGTATAGACAAATTTCAATTCTCTAAGCTTAAAACATGAAAGATTTATATAATGGTTGATAAAAAACAATATTTTTTAAATAAAAAATTAATAATAAACAATCAACCAGCCACAAACAGTCTTGAGCTTTTGACGAGCTAGGCTAGAGCTCAACATTTAAGCCGGTTAACATAAACGAGCCATATACGACCCGTATAAATCACATATTTTAGATATATAGTCATCATTTTTTTTATAAAAAAAAGTGTCTACACGGCCGCATAGGCCTATACGACCCGTATAGACCTATACGATCCGTATAGGGCTATACGAGACACTATAAACGATGACCGGCAACATCAGAAACAAACTGACACGATTCGGATGCTATACGACCGTATAGCCCTATACGAGCCGTATAAGAAAAAAAATGGTGTGGGAGGATCCTTATCTATTTATTTTGGTGCCTGTGTGAGCTTGTTCATTTTGATAATATTTCCTACATATAAACCCATTATTATTTGTTTTATTCATGTGAATCGTTTCCTAATTAATCAAATAGTCGCATAAATGTTTTATGTAAAGCTATTGTGTTCTTGATTTTTGATTCAGTTCATTTAAGGTCTAACATTTTTCCATAATTATTTATTTACTTAACATATATAATAGGGATAATTTTCAAAATGATCCAAAAGAGGAGAAAAAAAAAGATCATAAATGGGTCCACATTCCCAAAGTAACCCATGAAATATGTACTGATCAGACACTTTGAGAAAATAAACGACGAGATTTGTAATCCACTCAAAAGTTGACACGTGTAAAGGTTCTGACACACCAGACGAGATTTTTAAAAATCTTGTCTGTTCCGATCATATTTTTAACTAAATCCACTTTTTAAAAAACAGTCCACCAAGACTGTTTAATAATGTTTCTTCTCTGGTCAGTCCATATTTTCTTTTTCTTGAGATTTGAGTTTTTTTAATTTCGTCTTGGTAGACGCATTTACATTGAATTTGTTCCAAAGAGTTCATATTCTCAAGTTTTCTTTTTATAAGTTTTAAGAGTTTTAATATCGTCTCAATCGATAGGATTATTAGTATTCCGTCTTGACCGACAATATTTTTGATTATTCCGTCTACTCCGACTATTATTTTAATTAAGTTTTATGTGACCCCACTTTCATAAATTAAAATATTAATAAAGAAATAAGTATTGATCTTCTTCCTTGTTCTTAATGTTCTTCCGTATTCTTCATGTTCTTCGAATTTATCTTCAAACTTCTGTATTTATCTTGTTAGTCTTCAATTAGGTTTCATGGAATTTGATAATATTGTAATGTGTTATGGTGGTAAATGGCAAAACAATGATGATGTAAGTTGTGAATACGTTCCAACAAACTGTAAACGGGGAGGTGTGAATCTTGATTCAAACATCAACCATTCGAAGTTGTTGGGTTTACTTGAAGCTCGGTTTAAGGTAACACACATTTCACGATTATCATATAAGTTCTCAACGTACTTGTATCTCGTTGATATAGAAGATGACTATGACGTGTCTCTATTTTTAAAACGGGTTGAAAAAGTGAACAATTCTGAAATAGTGTTCATGTATGTTGTTGGAGAGCATGATGATGGAAGTTGTGAACAACTTGAGAATATGAACTCTTTGGTACAAATTCAATGTAAATGCGTCTATCAAGACGAAATTAAAAAAACTCAAATCTCAAGAAAAAGAAAATATGGACTGGCCAGAGAAGAAACACTATTAAATAGTCTTGGTGGACTGTTTTTTAAAAAGTGGATTTAGTTAAAAATATGGTCGAAACAGACGAGATTTTTAAGTGTGTCAGAACCTTTACACGTGTCAACTTTTGAGTGAATTTAGGATTTTTTTTTTCTGTCTCCTCTTTTGAATCATTTTGAAAATTATCCCATAATACATGATAACATAAATTAACAATCACTTTTGCACTTGCCAGTTGCAGCATTATTATAGGAGGTACCTGCTATGAATAAAAAGAGGCATGGTACAACGTATGACGTGGAACGTGTATTCCCGTCAATATAAAGCGTACCAGTGTACCATCACTTTGTGTTTCAACCTCCTCTACAAATATCTAATTATTGTATGGGCATCGCATATATGCACATTTAATCCTGTTCCTACACGTTTCATACCCATGGAGTTAATGGCCACGTGATATTAAAATCATACACTTTTCTACCTTAAAACTAGAGCCTGCACGTTTAAGATGTTTTTTTTTCTCTCTTTTTTATTTTATTTTAACATATATACACATATATATATATATATATATTATTTTTTTGTCTCAATTTCAATCCCAATCATGCGTAGTGGCCAGTGGGTTTTCGAACGATAGGTTTAAAAAAAAAAGCTAAAACAACCATAAAACGGAATTACATGAAAATGAGAGAATTGAAACCACCCTATATATCCAAGATATTTTAGCATTTTCATTTCTAGTTATAAAATCCAAAGAAACAAGAAATGCTAAATATAATCAAACATTAGCTCCGTTTCCAAATTGTTGGTTATAATAATCGCTTCATTTCTAACTTTTAAATCACCCATCAAGTAGCAAAGAAAGTTCCACAAGCTAGTGGTTTCTTCTGCTTTGATTATATGTATTTTTCTTAATTATATATACATAAAGAAAATATAAGACAAAAGATATCCCCAATTCGCTAACGTTGAAAAAAATGCAAGGGAGCCCGTCTCACATGGAGGAGAGAGAAAATGAGAGTCATGAAGAACTGTTGAAGTCCTTTCGGGCAAGCCGACGTGGAAGGGGGCATGCTACCTGTGGGTACTCACCGATGAGATGGTCTAATAATTATATTAAAGTAAAATATATCTTAGTTGTGCCGAGCAAATTCCTAGTAGTGGTTGAATTGGAAAATGGAATGGTCGGGTCAGATTGAGTTTGTAAAATAATTGATTTGGTAATTGAGGCCAAACACAAAATGACGCCCCGAACATGTGAATGAAGATGGTAACATTTACCTACTTGCCATTCTTGTTTCCTACGTCTTTAGATCTTTTGTGACATTTGCATGTGCAAATAGCATACCGAAATCACTTTTAACATCTATATATCATCAATAATTATTGGTTACAACAACCTCAATTATATTTTAAAAAGTATTTCAATAATTACCACGTAAATCATTTCAAGATGTAAAAATAATGAATCCAATTTACTCGCCCATTTAAATTTTCCTACTCGATGTCGATATGGTAAGTTGACAGGAACAAGTGGTCGGATTTGACCTTTGGACTCATCTTAAATATGTGTGAAAACAATTTTTTATAGTTAAAGCAACTTGAATCTCAAATAAGAATGATAACCATATGAGGTTGATGGGTTTGTGGATTTTGACTTGTTGGGTTGAATTAATGAGCCCGGGTGTCAAAGACGTTAAGCTTAATTCGGAGATACTTTGTAACCAAATATGAACCGTGTAATTTATTATCTAAATGAGTCAAACGGGTTGTAAATGTGTTGACTAGAGTTTCAATCAAGTTTTTAATGGGTTGTAGCAAACGAGTTGGTGGGTTGTAAACAAGCTGTATTGATTCGGATAAATGGGCCGCACCCAAGTTGGAAGTTTAACTTTATAACCTATATATATAAATTTAAAATTTTAAAATAGCTTGATATGTCAACCTCGTTTAAATAAACATGTTAAACAAGTTTATTTTGTCACTTCATATTTAAAAGGGGGGGGGGGATTCCTTATTTTACCTCCTTCTAACATTTCCAAAAAGTTAGTAAGTCATAACATTCTGACTTATATTAACTTATTCTTTCATAACATAAGCAATCCCCAACACTCCCATTAACCAACACATGATTATTATTTCGTATGAAGGAGTTGCCATTCCTAAACTTATCGTAAGTTATATAACTGTGTACTATTTCACTCTAGAGTGTATCGGGATCGGATAGCAAAAGGAAACGACAAAGAATGAGATTCAAGAACTTGGACAATCATGTGTGAGACTTGATCCATCACAACTGTAATTGATCCCCACTTTCTATTCAACGTTTGAGAATATTGTGATTTCCATGGTCTCTAGAAAGACATGAGACACATATATGTTTCCTTTCAAAACATCTTACTAGCAAATGTTAACATCTTCTTATAGTAACTTCAGCATAATGTTTATGTCTGCATGTATGTTTATGTAACACATGAGGTACCGTTATAAAAGGACTTTCGTTAAGGTTTATAAAACCTAATTAATACGTCATATACTGATGCTGTTTACTAGTTTATTTATTGGGTTTAGTGTTGGTACCCTAATGAACTTATAAGTTGTATACATGTGCCGATACTATTCTCGACGTTTATTGACTTATTTTTCGGGTTTAGTGTTGTTACCATAACGAACCTAACCTTGATTTAGTGTCTTTGCCGTAATGATCCTAAGTGTTACGACCAAACTCGCATCATCACTTCGGATGGGTTTGTTACCACTTACCACGTTAGATATAATTCCACACTATATTACTTACTACACGTATACCCTCTTATTTGCATAAAGCAACCTCTTAATACTACCCCCGTCCCCAGCTATCTCATATGTAATTGGGCTAAATATTTTTTATTACATTTTATCCAATGAAAAAGCCTAATCTCATTTGTATTAATAGACTCGGGCAAAATATAACAATTTGTATCTTTAGGTCAAGCTATAACGTGTGAGACTTTTTAGCCCAGCTATTGTATTTCTGATTTAAAAGCCCATTTGATTTGAATATACATAATATATTGATTTTGTCGACCCAACATTAAGGATTAAGGATGAGATCGAGACCTTACCTGTACCTATCCCCGTACATGTACTCGAAAGTACCCGTACCTAAAATCTATAAATCTTGGTACCCATACATGTACCCAAATTATATGGTACGGGTATGGGTATAGGTACGGGTGCGGGTGCGGGTGCATGTACTTTGGATATAGTACTCGCTTTGGTATCTATTTGTTCTTTTTTTTTTAAAAAAAATTTAACCCTTATTCTATTTTCGTTTTTACCAAATAATCAAGCCCGTATTGTATTTATATAGAAACAAGTATTATCGTAATAAATGATTATTAGATTGTGACAATGTAGGAGGTGATCAAAGAGAGTAGTGTTAAAGGTGACACTTATTACTATTATTTACATTTTTTCAGTTCATTGTTGTTGGTTTATGATCTAACTAGGTTATTGACCCGTGTACGGCACACGTGAAAATTAATATATAAATTATTAACTAACTGATATATATAATTTCAAACGATAAGAAATCTTTTAATATGTTTTTTTGAAACAGATTTCTTGTATTCATGTATGATTTCTTGTCTTTTAATCCTTTAATATGTATTCGTCAAGTAAAATGATATATAATTCATATTGATCCGGAATATATATATATAAATAAATAACTTTGAGAAGGAATATATAAATGTATTATAAGGTAGAACAAATTATACATTACACAAAATGAAAAATAAGAATTACATGTTAAAGGTTTAATAAATCTCTAACTATTTATAGTAGTCTCCTTATTAATGATGATATACCGTTTAGCGAATTGTGTCCCCTATTTTTATAATTTGTTTATGAGAATCCATTTGCATGACCTGATGTTTCCTTTGATAACATGCTCCAAAACTGCAATAACAGATGCAAATGATATTAAATCTGTGAAAGAAAAGTGAGTTATCAATATTTGGTTTTAGTGATTATTTTAATTCTCCATCTTAAACGGGTTTGCCCCTGTTTTGCTGAATACAAACTAACCATGTTGTAAAATTGTTACAACAAGAACAAATTAATACAAATAAGTGGCTATTAAACAAACCTGTAAGGTCTTTGTCAAATTAAACTCGTTCATACCCAAACCAAGATGCCCATTTTATAAAAAGATTTGTTTTGTCCAGAGTCTAAATCACCATTTTTAAGAAGATCTCGTTGTGACCCGAACCCATTATAACCCGAACCCAAATGAACATTTTTAATAGACCATTTCTGGTCCGAAACAAAAAAAAAAACTATTTTCAAAAGACTAGTTGCAACGAAACCCATGATGACCTAACTGGCTAACTCATTCGGGCATTTTACCTTGCCCGGCCTAACATTCTGACATCCATTATAGTAACATTATCCATAAACTCTAAAGCATGAAAATATATCACCTTGTACAACTAACCTTATGCTTCAATCATATCATCTCATGAAGCTACCCGGACTTCAATTTTGTGCGCTTTACAACAATGCAAGTGAGGTTTCATGCTTACAAACATAGTCCTAAGCTTCAGCAACATCCATACAGTCACACTATTGTTATTCGGAAACAATAAACAAAAATAAAATGAAATGTTTGCCCATACAGTCACACTATTGTGACATTTGCAAAAAAACAAAAACAAAAATAAAAATAAAATGAAATATTTGCCCATACAGTCACACTATTGTTATCCGGAAACAATAAACGTTTGATAATTTGCTCAGTACTACACATACATATCTATACGAATCAAAGATGATCATAGGAAATCTATACTACTTATTAATAACTAACTAAATAAATAAAGAATGTTCGGTACCCCTAGTCCAAGCAACTCAAATTAGTTTTTTTTATAACTCCTTTTACCTGAACCGAGTTTGACCCAAACCGTTTTGGCCTCAACTTGATTGGTACGATTGTGGACTAATTTAAGATATAAATGATAAACTTGACACCAACACTCAGTTTCGACCATATCATTCCTATTAACAAATATACAATAATATAAAATAATAATTCTAAACAATAAGATAAGTCAATTGTATAATCTTTCTTTTGTTGAATTAGTCCGCAATCTTACAAAGAAGATTATCTATGAATTTCAATACACATTCGTGAAGTGGCCTATATGAAATGAAATTTTCTCATAATAGAAAATACGCATTTTCAAATTAACTAAATAGACCTAAATTATGGCACTTTAATCACTAAAAATACGGAAAATAAGGAATACCTAACCCGTAAAAGAAAAGTAATTATTAGGGCCCTAGGCCAAAAAAAAAGAAAAATAAATCCCAAGATGGATTAAAATACCGCAAAACACCTGACAAGATTGAATAATTAAAAATCAAAATCAGGTATGATCCGTAGTGAGAATTAAACAGATAGAAATTTACATGAGAATTAACGAAGTTGGAGCTTGATATTAAGCCCTAATCGGCCCATCTGATAGAATCTTTACAAGAATCGAGATTACCCAATTCTCACCCGCAGAAAGCTGCAACTTTATATTAGATTTAACATAACCTAATTGGCCCGCTGGAAATAAAACAAAATATGATTCAACCCGTTTGAGATAAAAACACAAACTGAAAAGACCCGCTTGGATCAAACACAATTTAATTGACACGTTTGATATGAAACATGATGCAAATTGACCCAGTTTAGATAAATAGAAACTAAATGGACCCGAATGAGAAAAGACACAGCTTAAATTGACTCGTATGAGATAAGGTAAATTAATACTATCTAAATTGACCGGTTTGAGAAAGAAAAAAAAGCATCATCAAAATAAAAAAGAAAAGTGATATTAAAGAAAAATCAGGTACATTAATTATAGAAACTAATATGTATTCATGATATGTTTATTAAAAAAACCTAGTTGACACTATAGTATATTAATTTATTTACATTTGTTATAATAATCTTCCTAATTATATAATGATCGTTTTGACCCGCATCACAACAAAAATCAGTAAAAAAACTTTAATCTCTTCAATAATCCTAACATTTAATAAATAAAATGTCTAAGTGTAACAACGTAGATCTAAAAAAAAGTTTCAAATATCTTTGTAAGATGCTGGTGGCTAAAATCTAACATTTCTTCATCAGACATGGCTGATGTGCTGCGTGCATGTTAGGGGTGTGTTTTATCTAAAAAAAAGTTTCAAATATCTTTGTAAGATGCTGGTGGCTAAAATCTAACATTTCTTCATCAGACATGGCTGATGTGCTGCGTGCGTGTTAGGGGTGTGTTTTTTATCTGTACCCGAATAAGGAACCCGAACCGAAGCGGCCCCAGAACCGAATAACCCGATCCGAATTCACGCGAATCGATTAAACTCTTAACCCGAACCCGAGATAAAATATTTGGGTCGGCATTTGGGTTGAAATACCCTTATTCGGGTTGACCCGAATAACCCGAAGTATGATACATCAATGTATGTATCCTTATTTTTATAGGATAGTTTAGCGGTGAAGTAACATAGTGACCATATGTATTCTTGTTCGGCTCTTCTCAATACTCCAATTAATATTGGATCTATCACATTGGATCCTAATGTATTAATTACCATATAAGATGTTGAGAATGTATCTTAAAATCAAAAACTTAAATAATATATTATTTAAACCAATATTTATTGGGCATGTTTCTTTAATCTACATAAGTATTGATCAACATGCTGCAACACTCCATCCCGTCTAATCCATGCTTGTATGATAAATATCATGTTTTGCTAAATATTATAAGTTATTATTAAATATGGTTGTATATTACGCTTTTATAACGGCTTATATGGTTTGTTTTTTTATAATATTATTAAAGGTGGATAAATTTTTTTAATTTGTTAAACCCGAAACCCGACCCAAATTAACCAGACTCGTTTAACCCGAAACCCGAATAAACTGAACTTATTTGGGTCGGTTCTTGGGTCAATTTGTTTTGAGCTCAAACCCGAACAACCTGACCCGAACAAACCGAAACCCAATAAATAACCCGAAGAACACCCCTAGTGCGTGTGGTATAAAATATAAAAGGATGGAATGAGTTGCTTTTGCACAAGATCGTGTATTAAATTTATAAAAGTGATTTCTACAAATACTAAACACACACAAAATAGGCAAGTGTACCTATCGTATATGCATAATAGTATTGGTAAGAACCAAGTATCGATCCGTGGACACAAATGTTTCTAATAATAAATCGTTGTTTTGCTTTAATAGGAGGTTTTAATCATTTTGGGGTTAATTTTGAACTTTTTATATAATGTAAATACTTATATATAATATATAGGTGCCCAAGACAAGAAATTCTAAACGAGTTGTTCAATTATGCGAAGGTTACCATCTATGATCAAGAATCCACTCAATTTTAACATTGATAACTAATATTTAGACATATGATAAACTTGCCATAGCAATATATGATAGGTATCTCCTTAAACCTTAAGTGAGCATCTTTGGCACTAAGGAGATAGCATGCGCATTTTAAAGTCCACCCTTTCCTAATGTCATACCATCTCAAAGATGTCAATTTAAGTTGGCAAGTAGTTTCGTAATGTAGAAAGATTAGGATTGACTTCGATTTCTCAAATACCAATTCTAACAACTTCGGGTGGTTGTAGTTCATCACACAACCTCCCATTGGTTGATTTATGTAGGTTATAATTACACATTTCGTTAACATATGATTTCTTTAACTAATTTGATATCCTAAGCAAATCCATTTTCGGATTACCAAGGTTTAGAGAAATACATCATAACTTATATTTCATCATTTCTAAGTACAATATAAGGATCCATGTTTCGATAATGTATCAAAGTATTTATATCTTTCAAGAACATGTATCGATCATGAATGATTGCCAATAGAATTGACAACCACCAACTTTGAATTAGTGATTTAAGATGGTGAAACATTTCTCATCAAAAGATAATTGTAATATAACCATATACTTTACTAGACTACATCATATGTCTTGATTAATTATCAAGTAAAACAAAGCTTCTTCATAGATTTTAGATGGTAAAAGGAGTTTAGCTCGTAATGAGCATGATGATAAACATTAAGATGAATGATGATAACAAATACATGATTAAACTTGGAACAATCTAACCAATGTAGATGAATCTTCCTTCTTAATGATGGTAATGATGGTTGATGATGATGGTTGATGGTGATGACCTCCAAGCCTTCAAACTCTTCACTAAATCTTCTATGTGAGTGTTAGTGTGTGTTTTTATAAGAGAAAACCGGATAGAATTCTTTTCAAGGCACACCAAATGAGTGCAACATGAGCCACTATTTATAGGCAATCTGGAGAGTGAGGCACGGCCCCGTGCTTGATGAGCACGCCCCCGTGCATTTTTATGACATGTGCGAGATTTTTTTTGTCTTTTCTGTGAGGTGGCCACGTCCCCGTGGTTGGTAGGTACGGCCCCGTGGTTTTTAGTGACATGTGCTCAATTCTTCTTTGTCTTTTCTGCGTTCTCGTCCACGGCCTCGTGTTTGGTAGGCACGGCCCCGTGCTTTTGCTTCCAGATTTTGTCTTTTCTTGTGTTTAGAAGCATGGGGGCGTGTTTCTTGAGGCATGGGGGCGTGTTTCTTTGTTTTCTTGTGTTTTCTTCTGTTTTTCTTCGTCTTTTTGCTTGTTTCTTCGTTTGGGGCTTGGTTTCACCTGAAATTATGTTTTATTATGATAAGTAGCCTTTTATGCTATGTTATTTGATAGAAATTGCTGTTTTTAGAGATTATTTGATGCCGAAAAGATGTATATTTCTATGTACATTAAACATCCCCACACTTGAACATTGCTTGTCCTCAAGCAATCTTCTTATAAATATCCTCTAAAAACAGCAAGCTTAGATTATAACCATCCCTTAAGTGAGTTCCAAGAAGATGAAACAAAATAACCAATCTTCATGATAAATAAAAAGGAACTTTTGTTTTTGTGAGCTTCCGTGTATGCAAAACGTCACGTTCTCATAATGTTCACTCACACTCGGTTTTATATCTGATCATGCCTGTGATGTATGTATGTGAACACTCTTAGTCAAAATGCGACCTGTGATAAGTAACCTTGTAACAAGTTCAAATCTCCACCTTTTAAAGGGTTGCATAGATTAGAAGGTAAAAGGGTTTGGTTTTGTGTGGTGGTTCAAGGGTTAATGAGGATGGTAAATACAATTTCCACTTATTGTTGGGAGTAATGGTTAGCTCCTTTTCTCTGAGAATTTTTTTTATATACCTAATGACTCTTTTAAGGTCAGATCGTCAAGACCAGTTTTATCGAGGATGTGGATTAATTCTTCCTCAATCCTGTTCTGAATATAACTTCCAACTCTAATGGATCGTTCGGCTTTGAGCCTAATAGCCCCCACCCTCATTAGTTCGGTATATTCATGCTGAGACTAAGTTTGACTTTTTCTACATCTTCCTTCGTGGGACCAGTTTCCGCAACCTAAGCATCGTTCATATCTTTTTGCTCTTATCTTTATTGCGTTTTTGGAAATTCCACAGAATGGTGGCCTTTGTTCGTCTTGGCGCCACTTTTTCCTAACCTCATTGTTAAAGAGAAAGATTCTCTCCCTAAGTTCTGGAGGCAACCTAGGTTTTGTGAAGTGTATGCAGCAAAGGAAATTGAAATTGAAAGAATGCATTTCCAGTTCTTTAGGGTCTGCCGGTAAAAGACCAGTGTTGTATTTTACCGGTGAGAGGGATAAAATTATAGGGTTTTTGGTAATTTGGTATGGGTTTGATGGAATCGTGTCAATATTACCTTCTTCCTTATATAACACTTCGTACGGTCTTGAAATGAATAATTGCGACGAGTTCTAAATCACATGAAACATATGACTCACTCAGCTTCCGAAAAAATATTTATATGGCATGAGGTTTATCTCACATTAACGGAGGAATTGGGTATTAACGCCATGTTTTGCATAAATTTATTTTCAATATTACAAAACTTCTTTTTACTTTTTTCACTTAATGATTGGTTATTTGCAAAAAAATTTCTTGGTTTTCTTTTTAGGTTTAGAATAATCTTTGTTTACTGCAAAAATATTTGTTGTTTTAGAGAATTTTTATAATTAATTGGACAAACAATTGGTCAAGTAATTCCCCTCCCCACACTTGAATCTCACATTGTCCTCAATGTAGAAAGATTCATGAAAATATAAAAATTCTAATCGAGTATTATAGGTTAAAATGGAGAGTTACTTCCCTACGGGTCAACGAAATTTCGACAACCAAGCATAAACTGCTGAAAATTGGGTATGGAATCATCCATCCCTTGCCCTATCGGGCTAAATTAGTACCTAGCATAATGTCTTTGGTGCTCACGGCCATAAAAGTATCCAAACCAACATAAAAATAAACAATCAAATACGACGGAAAGTAAATTGTTTAAAATACACATAATAAGTTCATAAAATACTACCAACCCATGCCCGTGCCCGACCTACCAGTGCCGCCAGTCATCAGTTACCCATGTCCGGGTCAAATGGTCCCCACTGCATGCGATAGCCCAATCGTTCAATCTCTCGCCTTGTTTCTTCATACTCGGCTGCTCGCTGTGCATTGGAGGCAGCCATTTGCTCATTGATCCTGTTAAATGAGGCGGTAGTGTTAGTTGAGAATTGATCGATTAGTCCATATATACCTCCAAGGAGTATCGGCTATCATGTGACGAGCTGGGGCCGTCCCCTGATGAAAATGGGCCTCCTCTCTGACGGTAAGTTCTGCGGCGGCTTTGTCTGGGTGGTGATTGTCGTCTTTCGGGCACATCTTGTATCATCATCTCAGCTGGGTCTTACGGATCCCAAACATGGTTGTTCTTATCACAAAACCTCCACACATTCGGGCTGATTTGCTGGATCATTTGCATGCTTTCACAGTAATCAAGGTTGAGAGCTATCGGGTCTGGGCTTCGAGTTCCTTCTGTATCTGCACCATAGGCCTTATAAAGGTTGAGGATCCACGGACCTCCGAAGATCGGGGTATTTCCTCGGGCACTTGCATTTGTTATGAAGAGTTTGCAGAATAGCATCGTGATATTGCATGCTAGGTCGTTTTTCATGCAGTATAATGTCCAAAGATCCCTCATGTTGAAAACCCCTTCACTCTGTCCTCGAGTTGTGACAGTGTGGCTGAGCAAACGGTGGATGTACCTCATGAGTGGGTCACGCAGTGCTGTGCTTTTTGAAAGGCTTGGTTTATACTCTGTTGTACCATAACTCAACTGTTCCCAAGATTTCGCCCTTGTGTCACCTGCTTCAGCTTCAGCTTCTTCATCTTCATTATCAATATACATTCGTGATGTGGCCTATATGAAATGCAATTTTCTCATAGTAGAAAATACGCATTTCCAAATTAACTAAATAGACCTAAATTATGGCACTTTAATCACTAAAAAATATGGAAAATAAGGAATACCTAACCCGTAAAAGAAAAGTAATTATTAGGGCCCTAGGCCAAAAAAAAGAAAAATAAATCCCAAGATGGATTAAAATACCGTAAAACACCTGACAAGATTGAATAATTAAAAATCAAAATCAGGTATGATCCGTAGTGAGAATTAAATAGATAGAAATTTACATGAGAATTAACGAAGTTGCAGCGTGATTTTAAGCCATAATCGGCCCATCTGATAAAATCTTTACAAGAATCGAGATTACCCAATTCTCACCCGCAGAAAGCTGCAACTTTATATTAGATTTAACATAACCTAATTGGCCCGCTACCTGTTTGAGATAAAACACAAATTGAAAAGACCCGCTTGGAACAAACACAATTTAATTGACACGTTTGATATGAAACATGATGAAATTGACCCATGTTAGATAAATAGAAACTAAATGGACCCGAATGAAAAAAGAACACAGCTTAAATTGACTTGTATGAGATAAGGTAAATTAATACTATCTAAATTGACCGGTTTGAGAAAGAAAAAAAAAGCACCATCAAAATAAAAAAGAAAAGTGATATTAAAGAAAAATCATGTACATTAATTATAGAAAGTAATATGTATTCATGATATGTTTATTAAAAAAACCTAGTTGACACTATAGTATATTAATTTATTTACATTTGTTATAATAATCTTCCTAATTATATAATGATCGTTTTGACCCGTATCACAACAAAAATCAGTAAAAAAACTTTAATCTCTTCAATAATCCTAACATTTAATAAATATGTTAGTGCACGGTTTTGCATCTTGAGTCTTTGTAATTGTCGTTAACGTTTTGTTTATTATTTAATGTAATAATTAGTGAAGTTATTATCTAGTTCGTTATGTTTAAAGTCTAGTTATCTAGGGGATGTTAGCGAACTAAGACATTAAGTGTATTCCCTCCTGATTCGTTAGGGGATGTTAACGAATCAGGGGGTGTTTCGTCTAATTAATGTATGTAATGAAGTAGTGTCTGGTTCGCTAGGGGATGTTAGCGAACCAGACCTATCTTCTATATATAGTGAACACTATTCACTGTTAAAAAAAGTTTTGAGAGTTAATTATCGAATCTCTATCCAATCGTTCTCTCAATCTTCAAACTAATATTATATGAATTATTAGTATACATATACTGATAATATATAAACACATACAACACTAAATCTATAGTAATTATGAGCTAGATCTATATAAATGTATTAATCGATTATTCACAGATCTGAGATCTGTTAGTGTTATAGTTATTGGATTAACAAGTGGTATCAGAGCTTTCGGGACTCAATTACACTTGATTTGGTGTTTATTTAGAGTTTAAATGCTTAATTAGTTAATATGTTCTGTTTTGGTTAAATTTGAATCAATTTATGGATAATTGATTGATTTATAGTTGGTTTGGATTGGATTTGAGGTGTTTGATGTACTGGGAAGGTTCAGTGAATTGGAATTGAGTTTGAATTGGTTTTGTGTGGATTGATTTTGGTTTTGGTTTAAGTCCGAAACAAAGATCGGTTTTTGGTATAATTGAATTCGAGGAATGGATTAATTGGTTATGAGATTCGGTGTTTTGGATTCGCAATTGGTTTGCGAGTTGATTTATAGGTTATTTGTGTGATTTGGTTAAGAATTGAGGTTGTATTACAAATTTATGTATTATGGGTTTAGTGTTTATCATTTTCAGATTTCTGGAATTTCTCGTTGAAGATTTGAAGAATCATGATGAATATGATTCGTTCTATTGATTCGCTATCCTGTTTACCTTGATTCGTTAATCAAATTTGTTAATTAGTTATCCATTTCAAGTAATTCGTAGCCAGTTTGTGTGAGTTGTTAATTCGTGTTATCTGATTCGTCAATTGGATAAACTGATTCGTGTGACACGTGTCCACGTTGGGATTTGTGTCATAACAACCTTCGCCACGTGGCATAAGGTGTCAGAGTTTGTTACAAACGGTTGTAACAACCTGATTCGTTATAGTTGATTCGCTATCAACTGTAGCTGGTTCGTTATCTCATTTCGCTAAGTTTTTCTTGGTGATTCATTACTGATTAACTTTTAATTCGCTAAGCTGATTCTTGTGACTTGCTTAGTTAATTCGTTAGTCTGAATTTTTAATTCGTTAATCTTCTGATTCGTTGGTTGATTCGTTAAACTCAATTGTGATTCGTTGACTGATCAATCTTAACTTCGTTAAAATTTGATTCGTTCACTGTTCGCTACAACTGTTCACAGTTCGCTACAACTGTTCACAGTTTGTTAAACCTTATTTGTTGTTTGATTCGTTACACCCTTGAATTTTAAAACTTGACAAAGATGGCCGGTATGTATGCATTAGCGTCTCAAAATATGTTGATGCAACAAATGTTAGAACTTGATACCGAGATAGGTTACATTCGAAATGTCCAAGATTGATGAAGTTCAGTGACTTTGCCAAGTGGGAACCTCGGTTTCGTGCCCATTTAGGATCAGTTCATCCTGATTGTTCATACTGCTTAGATGAAGTCTATACTGTACCTATGATTGGAGATGATCCTATAGGTTATACACCTAAAGTCATTTCTCAATATTCAGTTGAAGAAAAGAAAGCACTAGAGATCGAGACAAAAGCTTATTCTACTCTAACCATGGCTTTGCCTGAGAATATTTTTCACCAAGTGGGTAGTATAAAAATATGTGCTTCTTTGTTTCAACATATTCGAATGAGAAGTATGGGTAACACGGCTGAAAGCAAAAAGGTGATGCTTAAGTTTCAATTCAAAAACTTTAATTTATTGAAAGGTGAGACGGTTGAAGAAATGACCACGAGATTCAATCACTTGATTGATGAGATGGACAAGATGAAATTAGATGTCTCTGAGAGGGATAAAATTGATACTATTAAGAGTGTACTTCCAAGTTCTTATTCCACATTCTTAATGGTCCTCAAGGAGAATAACTATTTCTTGAATGAAGATTTGACTGCTATTGAACTCTTACAAAAGATTGAAGCTAGGGAATATGATCTTAAGTGCCAGAAATCTTCTAAGGAAAGTCAAGATTCTTCTTTCTATGGTGGTAGTATGCCTCTAAGTTCAACTATTTCTCCACTAACTGCTTTCCTTACTCAAGCTGCAAGTGAGAATGTTACTACAATGTATAGTGATCCACGAGCCTGTTTCTACACAGCTGGAAATCCTGGATCTTCTGGTATATCTGGTTCATCTGGAGGATTGGGAACTTCATCATCTACAAGTCAATTCTCATATCAAACTAATTTAAACATAAAGGAAGCTGAACAAAACTTTGCATTTTTGTCTGCCTTTATGTCTTCTTACGAGAATTTGGTGAGTAGCAAGATTGCAACAAGTGATTTAACCGATGAAGACTATGATCAAATTGATCCCGATGATCTTGAACTCATGGATTTAAAGTGGAACATGGCAATGATTGTTCGTAAGGTTAAAATATTTATGCAAAGGACCGGAAAAGATCTTCCTGCTCTGAATAAGAAGTTGGGTTTTGACAAGTTGAAGGTAAAGTGTTATAATTGTCAAGAATTTGGACACTTTGCGAAAGAATGTGACAAGCCAAAGAAGGAGTATACTGGTCCTCGTGGTCAAAATCAAAACTCTTCTACACCACGTGTCAATGATACTGAAAAGAAACCGTCTACTTCTGGGTCACATGCAGTGTTAGCTGATGGAGGTGATTAGTCACAACGACTATTGTGCAATGATAATCAAGCTAATCTAGCTATGTTTGGGTTTCCTGAATACACACAAGATATAAGTGGAAGTGAAGTTTCTTCTGACGCTGAAACTGAGTCTGAATCTGATAATAAAAGTGAAAAGCTTCCAACTAGCTTTGCTTATATGGCTAAGATCAGTGATTCTGCTACATCTGCTTGCATGGCCAAACAAAGCGAGGTTAGTAATTCAAATTCTAAATTATCATGTGTTGATTGTGAGTATAATAAGTCAAAGATAGACTCATTAAAACTTCAAAATGATAATCTGTTAAAAGAGATTGGGTCTTTAAAAGATACTTATAGGCAATCCTTGACTTCTCAAATCAACTGGAGAGAGAAAGAGGCATTGACTATAAGTAATCATGATATTAAAGCAGAGTTATCTGTGAAAATGACAATCAATAACCAAAAGTTTCAAGAAATCTTGAAACATCGTTCAAAAATAACCGAACTTGAAAATGAGGTTCTTCAGTTGAAGAACAAATTGGGTAAATTTCAAAACTCCTCGTTTTTGTTGAATGAAATTATTGAAGTTTCTGGAAAACAAAAGGATTCAAAGAAAGGTATAGGTTTTGTTGAAATTCCACCACCATTTCACAATGATTATAAAATTAATCCTTTTGCTCCAACTGAAGAAGATGTTATTCTTAAAAAGCCTGTGATTTCAGAAAATTCTAAACAAAGTAAACCTCATGTTAATTCTGAAACTGTTAAAGCCCAGTCTGTTTCTCAGAAACCTCATGTTCAAAGCAACAAAGTTTTTGTTGAAAATGTTGACAAAGTTATCATCGAGGATGCGTTTGAACCTAAGATTATACACAAGAACAAGAAAATTCCAAGTTCTAATCACATACTGTGTGAACCTCATGAATTTGAGGAGGCTGTGTATGGTTCGCACACAACTAAGATGAAGCAAGATGTGTTTGTCAAACCGGTGAAGGCTAAGAAACCAGAAAAACCCAAAATTTCTGATGAGGATTTGTTGCGTTTTATAAATCCTAATGCAATTAAGCCGTCATCTGCTCGTGTTTTTAAGTTAAAGGGGATGGATACTATGTTAACTGAAAAAGACATTCCTCTTAGTATCATTAAACCTGAACTGATTGAGAGTGTGTTTTACAATGAAACTTCCAAAGTTCGTGAACTTGAACGTCAATATGCTCAAGCGAAAACATCAGTTTCATCAGATCCAATGACAAGAGCAAAGCAAGTTTTAAAACAAGCTAAGCAGGTTAAATTTGTAAAGTCAATCAGAACTGACACTTTGTAAAGTTTTTCAAATTGTTCTAACTTAGATTTTTATTTGAAAAAGAAATCTGAGTTATCTGATGATTTTGCTAAAAACATTACTAAAAATGTGAGTCACCAATCATCCTCTGTGTCACATGCTCAAACAAATTCTCAACATCATTATGTTGATATGCGAAGTTGTTTTCTTTGCGGTCAACAAGGTCATGTAGTGAGAAATTGTAATCAACAGAACAACCAGAATCTTCATCCTTTTATCAAGGATCACTCGAAACCAATTCCGTTGGTAAAGGAGATTCTGAAACGACCTGTGTCGTATGCTGACGATACTCATATTATGTTTTCGAACATACATCCTCAAAAAGTTGTTCATATGAATGAAACTCATGGTATCGTTAAACCGAAGTTTATTCCTACTGAACCACTATGCAAAAATGTTAATTCAAATGTGGTTCAAGCTGCGTATCTAAGACGAAAGTCTAAGAAACCTGTAACTTATTCTCAAGTTGCTGAACAACAATTGAATGCAACTAAGGTTAACTTTTCTCAAGAAAACCAAAAGGTGCCCAAGACTGAGGCCTGGGCTGCCTTTTTGAACTAATCATTTTCTTTTGTGTGTAGGGTACATCCAAGACCATTTCTGGTGAAAACTGGATTATGGACAGTGGATGTTCTCGTCATATTACAGGAAATCTCAATCTCTTATCAAATGTGAGAAATGTTCATGGAGGTTATGTGGCTTTTGCTGGGAATTCTGGGGGTATGATTACACAGGAAGGTGATGTTTCGAATGGGAAGATTACATTTGAAAAGTTAACTATTGTGATAAAGTGGACCATAATTTATTGAGTGTGTCGCAAATATGTGATAAGCAATACACTACAGTATTTACAGATAAAGAGTGTCTTATTTTGAAACCGGGTTACGTGATTCCCGAGGACATGGTTGTCATGCGATCACCATGATCAAATGATATTTATGTCTTGAATATGAATTCTAAAGTATCTACATCGATCGAAACGTGTTTTGTCTCGAAAGCAACCGAGAAAGACTCCGTACTTTGGCATTGAAGAATGGGTCACATACATGTTCGAAAGATGAATTATTTAATGGCAAACGATTTGGTAGAGGGGGTGTCATTGAAAAATTTTAAGTTATCAGATCACTTTGTTGCTTGTTAAAAGGGCAAACAGAAGAAGAAATCGCACCCATCTAAGATATTGAATTCCATTGATACTCCGCTTGAACGACTTCATATGGATTTATTCGGTCCAGTGAACCGTGCGAGTATTTCTGGCGACTGGTATTGTCTAGTCGTGACTGATGATTATTCGAGATACTCATGGGTCTTGTTTATGAGTTCAAAAGATCAAACGCCTGTTTTGGTACAAAATCTTATCACTAAAATCGAATCACTTTACAAACAAAAGGTGAGGAGAATTCGAAGTGATAAAGGAACTGAATTCAAAAACACTATATTGGATTTCTTTTGTGTTCAAAAGGGAATTCACCGTGAATATAGTGCACCTTATGTACCTCAACAAAATGGTGTTGCAGAACGAAAGAATAGAACCTTTATTGAAGCTGCAAGAACTATGCTCGCTGATTCTAACCTTCCTGTCCATTTCTGGAATGAGGCAGTGAACACAGCTTGTTACACGCTTAATCGGGTTTTGACTGTTAAACGACTCAAGAAGACAAGTTATGAGCTCTTGAACAATCTAAATCCTAACTTAAAGTACCTGGAACCCTTTGGGTGTCCTTGTACAATTTTGAAGAAGGATGCGGGTAAATTTGAGGAAAAGGCGATCGAAGGTTATTTCTTGGGGTATGCATATCCAAAGAAAAGGTATATAATTTTACATCTGGTTGTGTTGAGGAATGGTTCCATGTGGACTGTCAACGGTACACTACTCCTCCTCAAGGGAAAGGTCCCGATTGGATGTTTGACTACGATAGCTTATTTAATACATTTACTCCATCAATCGATCATCCAGATGAAGATTTAGTCCGTGCTTATTTTGAAGAACATTTGGAAATTCCAAGATTTGCAAGTTCCAATGATGTTGAAGCTCCATTTGTTGCTCCAACTGAAGAACCTGATCATGATTCTCTTGTTCATTATGATACTTCTTCGTCTTCATCTGATGATAATGCAATTGTGAATGAGGATAATGTTTCATCTCCTGAATTGGGTGAACATTATACTAACTTATTTGAAAACGTTGCTGTTTCTGAAAATCCTACTCTCAGAATTCATAATTATCATCCACAAGAAAAAATTATTGGAGATCTTGAAGTAGGGGTTCAGACACGACATCAAATTGCCTCTTCAAGTGACAATAATACTCTATGTGCTCATGCTGACTTACACGCATCTGAAATTGCAACTGTTGCTAAATTTACTTGTTTTCTATCTCAAGTTGAGCCTACAACTCCTCGTGTGGCTCTTCAAGATCCTTCTTGGGTAGAATCTATGCAAGAAGAATTACAACAATTTGCACGTTTAGGTGTTTGGGATCTTATTGACAAACCTGCTAGAGTCAAGAAGGCAATTCCGACTAAGTGGGTATATAAGTGTAAGAAAGATGATCGTGGAGTAATTGTGAGAAACAAAGCACGTTCGGTGGTGCAAGGTTTTCATCAGCAAGAGGGTATTGATTACACTGAGGTTTATGCTCCAGTTGCAAGATTAGAGTCGATTCGAATCTTCCTGGCATATGTTGCTTACAAGAATATCAAAGTGTATCAAATGGATGCTAAGAGTGCTTTTCTGAATGGTGAACTTCACGAGGAAGTGTTTGTTTTATAGCCTCCAGGCTTTGAAGATCCTGATTATCTTGACCGCGTTTACCGATTAAACAAGGCATTATATGGTCTACATCAAGCCCCGAGAGCTTGGTATGGCACGCTCGCCGACCATCTGACGGATAACGGCTTCAAACGTGGAACTGTTGACTGCACTTTATTTTATAAAAATATTGGTGATGGTCTTCTACTTTTTCAGATCTATGTTGATGACATAATCTTTGGGTCTACAAACGATACATTGTGTAAGGAGTTCGAGAAATCTATGCAAACCAAGTTCGAGATGAGTTCCTTGGGAGAGATGAATTTCTTTTTAGGGTTGCAGGTTCATCAGTCTACGAAGGGAATCTTCATTTGTTGGATCCCGGATTAACAGTCGATAACAATAAACAGATCTCAGATTTGTGAATATCCGATTACCACTATTAAAGATCTAGCTCATAATTAACCTTGATTTAATGTTATGTATGTGTATATATTATCAATAGATTAAACGAATAATGTTAAGGTGAAGCTTGAGAGAGAGCAATTACTCAAAATTCCTTTTGAAAAACTTTTCTCCAAAAACTTACATTAAAGTGAACAGTAGTTCACTATATATAGAAGGCGACCTGGTTCGCTAACATCCCCTAGCGAACCAGCTTCCCCTTCGTTACATAATTTAACATAGCGAACCACCCCCTGATTCATTAACATCCTCTAATGAATCAGGAGGGAATACATTATAATGTCTTAGTTCGCTAACATCCCTAGCGAACTAGACTTAACTTTAACGAACTAGTCTTAGTTCGCTAACATCCCTAGCGAACTAGACTTAACCTTAACGACCTAGTTAATAATAAACATTAAATATTACATTAATTAATAAATAAAACATTAACGATAAATACAAAGACTCTAGACGCAAAACCGTGCACTAACAGACACCCCCTCATCTTGAGCTCTTTGTGTTTAACTTATTTGAAGCGCTTGGACTGCCAGTCTCTGCAACTATGAATTCCATGTTCGTTACACACACGAACGACTCGTTGGAATTGCATAGCCAGGTCGTAATCTTCTTGGCGTTCAAACAAAATCTGCTTCCTGTGTAGCACGTCGTTGTCTGTCTCTGATAAATAAACCAACCACATCGGGTCGATTATCTTGATGAGCTTGGTCTGCAGTCCTCGACCACGAACAATAACGGCCTCGCCAGTACGATCGTCATAGTACCAACGGTTGAAAGACAGATAAATATCTTGAGGCATTGTCTTCACAGGAACCTTTTTCATTGTCTTTGGCGCCTTCACTTTCAAGACAAGTTTCTTCCAGCCGGTCCTTGGATTAATCTCATCAATGCGCTTACGTCTTGGGACCTGAGGATTGAAGAATTTGAAGCCATGATTGACCTCAAACAGTAGTGTTGATGAAACCACTCAGCCGTTCAGTGACCCCCACGATTGATAAATGGACGTCTCGCGAGGGTACGTACATCCCAACGCGGTAGAGTTAAAACATCCATTATCCTCTCGTAATACTGAACACCCTTTTCCCACTTGACTATACATACTTTAAGGTCAGAGTCATAAGCCCAAGAAACAATATCACCGTGTACCTTTGAAACAGTCTTGAAGGTAGTCACCTGATTAGTCTCAATCTAAGCAGCAACAGTATCTTTTCTTTCTTGATCTACATAACGATAAGCACTGATAATTTTACCCACTTTATGACGTTTAAACCATCTTTCTACGTCATCATCAGTCACTTTTTTGAGTGAAGGAACTGTTCGCTGCACAACCTTTTCCTGTTCATCCTCAGTCTCTTTAATTATATCTTCTTGAAATACCGGAGCACCTTGATCAACGTTTGCGTGTTGATACAAGTCCGGGTACTCTTCAGCTGTCACATCCTCCATCTCAATCTCTTCATCCTCATAAATAAAATCCGTATCCATACACAACGGATCAACTTCCAATTCTTCCTCAGTGATCACTTCGACATCGGGCTCAGTCTCTAAAGCAGTCAACTGATCGTCATTCAGCCCAAGCAGAATCGAAATCTACTCTCGTGTCAAGGATCTAACCACAAACTCACCAACCTCTATCTCATCTCTGTTTACCACACTACGAACCACCCCTGATCCATCAACAAACATCACTGTGTTAGCTGCAATCATTTCAATTGGCTTGGCAGCTGTTGGATTTTGATAGGTAATTATCTGCTTGCTCGAATCCTCACCGCCACTAACACCAGCACCAGAGGATGAACCATGCGATTGTTTAGGCTCACCTCCTGCATCAGATTCGTTAGGATCATCATCGTCATTCTTAAGTTTCTTGAGGGCATCTTCTTTACAAGTTAATTGTAAAATCAACTCTTCTTGTTCCTTTAATTTCACCCCCTGAGACTCAACAATCGTACGCAATGATTTAGTCTCCTTCTGACAGAAAGAAATATAACTCATCATTCGTCGTTGATTCTCCATGAGTCGTTCTTGAGTTTGACGGTCAGCTGCCATTTGATTTTCATATAGATGTAGCAGATTTAGCAGCATTTCAGTTTGACGACCTGGTGGCAAGTTGTATACGGATGGATGAACAGGTTGAACAGGTCCTTGAGGCCGCGTAATTCTCATGAAATAGATATCACTAGGCGGAGGTGGAGGAAGAGTAGTTGTTGGCGGAGGAGGAGGTCTCATTGATGTGATAGGAGATACTGTAGACAATGTAGCAAAAGGCCTCGGTATCTCGGTCAACGCCATTTGAGGAATTAGACCGAGCCTCTCGTGTGACACCAACGTCGTTGTCAAGGTAAGCATCAGAGTGCTAGTAGTTAGCGGCACCGCCGAGCTTTGAGTAGTTGATTGACGTGGTGGTGGGGTTCCAATGATTAAACCAGCCCCAGCAGACACACGGGGCTTCTTTGATGGTTCACCAGTAGACACATCTTTACCCTTTCTTTTTCTTTCCAGCTGTGCTTTCATGTTGGCAGCTAGAGCAGCATCGACTGCATCCTGTTGTTCTTTAAGAGCTCGTTCACCAGCTCCACCATCACCATCACCATCATCATTGTCACCATCATCATCTCCACCATCATTGTTCCCACCTTCTCCCCCTTCACGCTCGGAATCCGAATCATCGTGGATCCAGCGCTCATTAGGAGGACATACGTAATCCGGATTGATTATATGACCAATCATCCGTTTATCCCGTGGCTTTTCATTTCTATAGATTAACATACGATGCACCGTTTCAGCTTTCATATGTTCCATATCAAGAACATCGTTCACCAACGATCGATCAATCACGAAATTCGGAATTAAATCCTGAATAATTAGCTGTAAAAAGCGAGGGTACATCAAGAACTTCTTTGATGGTAGAGTTTGCTGAACTTGCTCTTTCAGATGATCAAAGATGAGTTCTGAGTAGTTGAAGGGCTTGTTCTGGATTAGAGCAACAAATGCCGATTGCAAACTTAGTCTACACTCATCAAAACCACCGCGACGTCCACTCATACAATGAAGTAAAACATGCAGCAGATACTTGTATGGTGCACACAACCCATTCTTGTTCAACATAGATTTACGAATATCACCTCCATAATTCAAGCGTGTGAATAAACCCCTAACCAATGTCCTGTCAAATTCACTCGGGTTATCATCATTATCGTCAAATTGAAGTACCCGACGAATGACCTCAACATCAATCGTAATTGGAATCTGATTAATTGTAGCTCGAACCCAATTATCTTCCTCAACATATTCCGCCGTGTTCCAAAACTGCCTGATTATACTAAGATACACTTTAGGTTTAGTAGTGATTGCATAGTGTATCTTTGAACGTTGTAAGAAAGTCAACATAGCTCCAAATGTTCTCAAATCAGTCACATCTTGATCAACATAAGCACAAATGTTGTGCTTCTTATCGAACGGCAATAAGATCACTTCAGCTTGTTGATCTTGTTGTTGTGGTTGTCCTTGTGGAGGTTGTTCCTGTGGCGGTTGATTTTGTTGTTCTTGATCAGCCATGTTTTACTGTATAAATAAAACCGAATATGAGAATAGATACCAGAATATATAATCAAAAGATATGTGTAATTAATCTATTTACGTATTAGACGATTTAAATCCTATAATTAAAATAAATGAATATTGAAATTAATTTAGATTAATTAATTTTATTTTTTTTTTAAATTGTCATTCGTTGGAAATCACACTGATTCGTTATAATAAGATAATGAATCAGGCGATTCGCTATCAAGTAAATGTTTTAACGAACTAAACATAGCGAATTACTATTTAATTTTAACGAACTACACGCTAGTTCGTTATATTTTAAGCGAATTCAAATCTGATTCGTGTAACATCTTATTCGCTTAGCTAGTTCGTGTAAAATCTTAACGAATTGGACACGAAACAGTTCCAATTCACTAAGACTAACGAATGGTCATAATTAAGACTTGTTCTTTGACTTCACAAAGTCAAGGTCAAAATTAGGATGAACACAGATAGTCAACAATATGAACCCGGGACGATTAGGCCATAACTATCGTCGAATCATCACAATAATGAGCTCGTTGTACTCGGAATTACATACATAATCGAAGATGTATGAGATTAAGACTCAAAATCTCTAAGTACATAGGTTAGACGAACCCACAGTAAACACCAATAACACGAAACAATAATTAACCCGGCAAACAACAATCAAAACATGATTGAAGTCCACAAAGGGTATCGGAATATGATTCCGATCACAATGACATAAAAAACATACAGTTATTAACATAAATTACACACAAATAGGATTCAAAACTTCGGAAACCCTTAAACTCTTAAAAGTTTATAATTTAACTATCAACTCTTAGCCATTTTTGACGAAAATTATATCGCCAGGATCGGCTATACCTTAGATACCCAAATATATCTTTGAAATATCCAAACAAGAAAGTCGAGATTTCAGAGAAAATTTGAACAGGGTTTCTTAAAGATGAAGGAAGAAGGCGAACAGTGAACGCCTGTTCATTTTCTTGTCTTATATAACATAGCACGCAGCTCAAGGTACAGCTTGGACGAATCAGACGATTCGTTTAAATTAAAGTTAACGTATTGGTCCATTCGCTAACTCAATTCGTTACCTTATGTTGGCGAATCGCTACTTGATTCGTTAAATTAAAGTAGCGAATCAAGTCTTGATTCGTGACGCGATTTGTTAAATATACATAACGAAGGGATGATTCGTTACAGAGTGCGGAAGCGAATTAGGTTAGCGAACCAGAAGCTAGTTCGCTAAAGAATCACCTAGTTCGTTATCCATAAATAACGAATTGGATTTTAACGAAATAAACTCTTTTATTTAATTTTAAATTAAATAATTAAATGAATTAATTAAAGAATTAAATAAAGAATTAGATAAAAAAATAAATTAGGTTATCGAGAAACCCTTTTATCCCGACAACCATAACTTAAAATTATTTAAGTATTTTGTACAAAGAAGACGAAAATATTTTTGGTATTTTGCAAAAATTTAAAGAATGTATTTTTAAAAAAATATCCGGTCCGCTAAAAAAGTAGACAATCTTTTTGTGTTTTTCAATGATTTTATCAAAAACAGTACATATTTTTGTATTTTTGTTGAGTTTGTGCAGAGAATCATATTGACCAAATTGCCATTCTATCACAGTTTTATATTTCAGCGATATTATGACTGGCGATAAGTCGGTCATTGGTATTGTTATCCACATAAATCTAATAACACACATTCAAGTATTTTTATGATATGATTAAATAGTTCAATTAAAGCACAGAATATCAGAAACTATCAGCCTCTAATCTCGGTTCAAGATTAATTTGATTTTTGCCAAATCACTCCAACTTGACTTAAACCATTATATTGTTGATCAAAATTTTGATACCTATTTTGAAATTTTGAGCAATGCATCAAATTTCCTTTACTGTGAGTGAGTATGCACGAGTCCATCTGTCGGCTTACATACATTGTATCCCCTGGGGTCCGTTTCTTAATGGTATTAAGACGCACACAAAGGAGGAACAATTGTATGACTAACAGCGGATTTTGATCAAGTCAGTAATTTAAATTGTACGAAGTACAGCGGTGATCAAGTTTAATGACTTTGGGTTTGCTTAAGAAGGCGAGTGAAATATTCATGCTTATGAATACCCAGATGGTTAAGCCGCATAAAGACTCATAGTGTCCAGAATCTTAACGCTTGTTATTTGCTTTATTTTATTTTTGGATGATCAACAAATACAAGGCTTGAGTATGACTGGTTATTACATTTCTGCCATCCTCACCGAGACTTTTGCTAGAGACTAACACCCCTTTCAATTTGGCGTTTCTTTATGTTTATATCACATACTTTACTCTACTGAGTTGTTTTAAGACCTACCAATGCACCAATGCAATTAAGCACACAGTCTTTTAAGCTTACTTTTTGCTGAATTTGGGGTCAAGTTAATCAATGTACTATCATGTTCTCTTTTTGCTTCAAAAACTCAAAATTTTGAGGAGCATAAAATAAAGAAAAGATAAATTTAATCGCCCCAGTTAACTTAAGTTTATAAATAAATGGCTAACCATCAATTCACAAGTGAATCATAGGACCAAAACATGCAAGCATGCTTCACAAACTTAAATAACCGACATAATTTTCAGCGAGAAAATAATCTTAAAACGTCTGCAAAAATCTTTTTGGTTTTTCTCTGTACAAACTTTAAAAACACAATATTTTTTTTCTTTTTAAAAAAAAATTTATAAACAAAATCACTTTCACAATCTTTTTGGATTTTCGGATTTTTCTGTACAAAACATTAGTCACATTTTTTTTTCTTTTTTTTTTTGTTTTCAAAAATTTAAAAAGTTTTTGGTTTTTCTAAATATTTGAAGAGAAAAACATTAAAGAACAAAAATCACAATATTTTTTAAATTTTGGAATTTTTTAATGTTTTTGGATTTTATCTAAACAAACGAAAACACACTCTTTTTGTATTTTCTAGATTTTCACCCCCTAAAACCAAAATAAATTTTAAAAGAAAGATATAACAGAAAATAGAGATAGTCATCCTTGTTTAAGGATGTCAGCAAGGGTCTTCAAACCGTTTAAATCAAGCAAAAATTTAAAACGCGCTTTGTCAAAAGCTTTAGTAAACAGATCGGCTTTCTGAAAATCAGTATGTACTTTCTCAAGATCGATTAATTTCTTTTCATAGCAATCCCGTATAAAATGCTATCGAATTTCGATATGTTTCGTTTTAGAATGTTGTACGGGATTCTTGGTGATACTAATAGTAGCAGAATTATCAATCAAAATAGGAGTAGTAAGAAACTTCAAACCGTAGTCGCGAAGATGTTGTTGTATCCACAAAACCTGGGAACAGCAACTCGAGGCTGCAACATACTCAGCTTCGGCGTTTGAAGTGGAGACCGTTGTCTGCTTCTTACACTTCCAGAAACAAGCCGGTTTTCTAAAAATTGACATCCTGCACTCGTTGATTTGAAGTTGATCTTGCATCCTCTATAATCTGAGTCTGAGTAGGCAGTAAGAACGAAAGTATCATTCTTGGGGTACCACAACCCGATGTCTGGATTTCCCCTCAAATACTGAAGTATTCTCTTGACTACAGCTAGGTGAGTCACTCATGGACTTGCTTGATACCTAGCACAAAGACATACAGCAAACATAATATCAGGGCGAGAAGCCGTTAAATACATTAAAGAACCAATCATGGCACGATAGAGGGTAGGATCAACGGAATCCTCCAATTCATCCGGTGATAAATTGTGCCCTACTGGAAGAGGAGTTGAAGGGATTTTTCCGGCAGAAATCTTGAATCTGCTCAAGACGTCGTTCACATATTTAGTCTGGTGAATAAAAATTCCATGAGCAGACTAGTGAACCTGCAACCCTAAAAAGAAATTCATCTCTCCCATCGAGCTCATCTCGAACTTTGTTTGCATGGACTTCTCGAACTCCTTACACAATGTGTCGTTTGTAGACCCAAAAATAATATCGTCAACATAAATCTGGACTAGAAGAAGATCGTCACCAACAGTTTTATGAAATAAAGTGCAGTCAATAGTTCCTCGTTTGAAGCCATTATCAGTCAGATGGTCGGCGAGCGTGCCATACCAAGCTCTCGAGGCTTGATGTAGACCATACAGGGCCTTGTTTAATCGATAAACGCGGTCTGGATAATCAGGATCTTCAAAACCAGGTGGTTGTTGGACAAACACTTCCTCGTGTAATTCACCATTGAGAAAAGCACTTTTAACATCCATTTGATAGACCTTGATATTCTTATAAGCTGCATAAGCCAGG